>NC_091151.1:7956498-8126993 GCF_040958095.1 Procambarus clarkii
TTTTCAAAATGTCTGAAATGTCGAAATTTGACGAGCGTTTTTTGAGCCGAATTCTGACACAACAATTATTTGCCAATTACTGAAAACGGCGATGGGTCATATTTTGGCCAAACCCCCCTGCAGTTTTCAAAATGTCTGAAATGTCGGAAATTTGACTCCTGAGCGTGACTTTTGAGCCGAATTCTGACTCTCTGCACCTATTTTCAGTTTCAAATTACGACTTTTTATACCGAAAAATATGCCAATTACTGAAAACGGCGATGGGTCATATTTTGCCCAAACCTCCCTGCAGTTTTCAAAATGTCTGAAATGTCGGAAATTTGACATCCTGAGCGTGATTTTTGAGCCGAATTCTGACTCTCTGCACCTATTTTCAGTTTCAAATTACGACTTTTATACCGAAAATATGCCAATTACTGAAAACGGCGATGGGTCATATTTTGTCCAAACCCCCCTGCAGTTTTCAAAATGTCTGAAATGTCGGAAATTTGACTACTGAGCGTGATTTTTGAGCCGAATTCTGACTCTCTGCACCTATTTTCAGTTTCAAATGACGACTTTTCATACCGAAAATATGCCAATTACTGAAAACAGGCGATGGGTCATATTTTGCCCGAACCCCCCTGCAGTTTTTAAAATGTGTGAAATGTCGGAAATTTGACTCCTGAGCGTGATTTTTGAGCCTAATTCTGACTCTCTGCACCTATTTTCAAGTTTCAAATTACGACTTTTTATACCGAAAATATGCTAATTACTGAAAACGGCGATGGGTCATATTTTGCCCAAACCCCGCTGCAGTTTTCAAAATGTCTGAAATGTAAGAAATTTGACTCCTGAGCGTGATTTTAGAGCCGAATTCTGACTCTCTGCACCTATTTTCAGTTTCAAATTACGACGTTTTCATACCGAAAATATGCCAATTACTGTAAACGGCGAAGGATCATATTTTGCCCAAACCCCCCTGCAGTTTTCAAAATGTTTGCAATGTCGGAAATTTGACTCCTGAGCGTGATTTTCTTTCCGAATTCTGACTTCTGCACCTATTTTCAGTTTCAAATTACGAATTTTTATCCCGAAAATATGCCAATTACTGAAACGGCAATGGGTCATACTTTGCCAAACCACCCTGCAGTTTTCAAAATGTCTGAAATTTGACTCCTGAGCGTGATTTTTGAGTCGAATTCTGACTCTCTGCACCTATTTTCAGTTTCAAATTACGACGTTTCATTGCGAAAATATGCCAATTACTGAAAACGGCGATGGGTCATATTTTGCCAAACCCCCTTGCAGTTTTCAAAATGTCTGAAATTTGACTCCTAAGCGTGATTTTTGAGCCGAATTCTGACTCTCTGCACCTATTTTCAGTTTCAAATTACGACTTTTCATACCGAAAATATGCCAATTACAGAAAACGGCGATGGGTCATATTTTGCCCAAACCTCCCTGCAGTTTTTAAAATGTCTGAAATGTCGGAAATTTGACTCCTGAGCATGATTTTTGCGCCGAATTCTGACTCTCTGCACCTATTTTCAGTTACAAATTACGAATTTTTATACCGAAAATATGCCAATTACTGAAAACAGCGATGGGTCATATTTTGCCCAAACCCCCCTGCAGTTATCAAAAATGTCTGAAATGTCGAAAATTTGACTCCTGAGCGTGATTTTTGAGCCGAATTCTGACTACTCTGCACCTATTTTCAGTTTCAAATTACGACTTTTTAATACCGAAAATATGCCAATTACTGAAAACGGCGATGGGTCATATTTTGCCCAAACCCCACATGCAGTTTTCAAAATGTCTGAAATAGTCGGAAATTTGACTCCTGAGCTGTGATTTTTGAGCCGAATTCTGACTCTCTGCACCTATTTTCAGTTTCAAATTACGACTTTTCATACCGATAAATATGCCAATTACTGAAACAACGGCGATGGGTCATATTTTGCCCAAACCCCCCTGCAGTTTTTAAAATGTCTGAAATGTCGGAAATTTGACTCCTGAGCGTGATTTTTGAGCCGAATTCTGACTCTCTGCACCTATTTTCAGTTTCAAATTACGTCGTTTCATACCGAAAATATGCCAATTACTGAAAACGGCGATGGGTCATATTTTGCCCAAACCCCGCATGCAGTTTTCAAAATTGTCTGAAATGTCGGAAATTTGACTCCTGAGCGTGATTTTTGAGCCGAATTCTGACTCTCTGCACCTATTTTCAGTTTCAAATTACGATCGTTTCATACCGAAAATATTCCAATTACTGAAAACGGCGATGGGTCATATTTTGGCCCAAACCCCACTAGCAGTTTTCAAAATGTCTGAAATGTCGGAAATTTGACTCCTGAGCGTGATTTTTGAGCCGAATTCTGACTCTCTGCACCTATTTTCAGTTAGAAATTACGACTTTTTATACCGAAAATATGCCAATTACTGAAAACGGCGATGGGTCATATTTTGCCCAAACCTCCCTGCAGTTTTCAAAATGTCTGAAATGTCGAAAATTTGACTCCTGAGCGTGATTTTTGAGCCGAATTCTGACTCTTCTGCACCTATTTTCAGTTTCAAATTACGACTTTTTATACCGAAAATATGCCAATTACATGAAAACGGCGATGGGTCATATTTTGGCCCAAACACCCCTGCAGTTTTCAAAATGTCTGAAATTTGACTTCCTGAGCGTGATTTTTGAGCCGAATTCTGACTCTCTGCACCTATTTTCAGTTTCAAATTACGACGTTTTCATAGCGAAAATATGCCAATTACTGTAAACGGCGATGGGTCATATTTTTGCCAAACCCCCCTGCAGTTTTCAAAATGTCTGAAATTTGACTCCTGAGCGTGATTTTTGCGCCGAGTTCTGACTCTCTGCACCGATTTTCAGTTTCAAATTACGACTTTTTATACCGAAAATATGCCAATTACTGAAAACGGCGATGGGTCATATTTTGCCCAAACCTCCCTGCAGTTTTCAAAATGTCTGAAATGTCGGAAATTTGACTCCTGAGCGTGATTTTGTAGCCGAATTCTGACTCTCTGCACCTATTTTCAGTTTCAAATTACGACTTTTTATACCGAAAATATGCCAATTACTGAAAACGGCGATGGGTCATATTTTGCCCAAACCCCCCTGCAGTTTTCAAAATGTCTGAAATGTCGGAAATTTGACTCCTGAGCGTGATTTTTGAGCCGAATTCTGACACTCTGCACCTATTTTCAGTTTCAAATTACGACGTTTCATACCAAAAATATGCCAATTACTGAAAACGGCGATGGGTCATATTTTGGCCAAACCCCCCCTGCAGTTTTCAAAATGTCTGAAATGTCGGAAATTTGACTCCTGAGCGTGACTTTTGAGCCGAATTCTGACTCTCTGCACCTATTTTCAGTTTCAATTTACGACTTTTTATACCAAAAATATGCCAATTACTGAAAACGGCGATGGGTCATATTTTGCCCAAACCTCCCTGCAGTTTTCAATATGTCTGAAATGTCGGAAATTTGACTCCTGAGCGTGATTTTTGAGCCGAATTCTGACTCTCTGCACCTATTTTCAGTTTCAAATTACGACTTTTTATACCGAAAATATGCCAATTACTGAAAACGGCGGTGGGTCATATTTTGTCCAAACCCCCCTGCAGTTTTCAAAATGTCTGAAATGTCGGAAATTTGACTACTGAGCGTGATTTTTGAGCCGAATTCTGACTCTCTGCACCTATTTTCAGTTTCAAATGACGACTTTTTATACCGAAAATATGCCAAATACTGAAAACGGCGATGGGTCATATTTTGCCCAAACCTCCCTGCAGTTTTCAAAATGTCTGAAATGTCGGAAATTTGACTCCTGAGCGTGATTTTTTATCCGAATTCTGACTCTCTGCACCTATTTTCAGTTTCAAATTACGACTTTTTATACCGAAAATATGCCATATACTGAAAACGGCGATGGGTCATATTTTGCCCAAACCACCCTGCAATTTTCAAAATGTCTGAAATGTCGGAAATTTGACTCCTGAGCGTGATTTTTTAGCCGAATTCTGACTCTCTGCACCTATTTTCAGTTTCAAATTACGACGTTTCATACCGAAAATATGCCAATTACTGCAAATGGCGATGGGTCATATTTTGACAAACCCCCCTGCAGTTTTCAAAATGTCTGAAATGTCGGAAATTTGACTCCTGAGCGTGATTTTTGCGTCGAGTTCTGACTCTGCACCGATTTTCAGTTTCAAATTACGACTTTTTATATCGAAAATATGCCAATTACTGAAAACGGCGATGGGTCATATTTTGCCCAAACCTCCCTGCAGTTTTCAAAATGTCTGAAATGTCGGAAATTTGACTCCTGAGCGTGATTTTTTATCCGAAATCTGACTCTCTGCACCTATTTTCAGTTTCAAATTACGAATTTTTATACCGAAAATATGCCAATTACTGAAAACAGCGATGGGTCATATTTTCCCCAAACCCCCCTGCAGTTTTCAAAAAGTCTGAAATGTAAAAATTTGACTCCTGAGCGTGATTTTTGAGCCGAATTCTGACACTCTGCACCTATTTTCAGTTTCAAATTACGACGTTTCATACCGAAAATATGCCAATTACTGAAAACGGCGATGGGTCATATTTTGCCCAAACCCCACAGCAGTTTTCAAAATGTCTGAAATGTCGGAAATCTGACTCCTGAGCGTGATTTTTGAGCCGAATTCTGACTCTCTGCACCTATTTTCAGTTTGAAATTACGAATTTTTATACCGATAATATGCCAATTACTGAAAACAACGGTGGGTCATATTTTGCCCAAACCCCCCTGCAGTTTTCAAAATGTCTGAAATGTCGGAAATTTGACTCCTGAGCGTGATTTTTGAGCCGAATTCTGACTCTCTGCACCTATTTTCAGTTTCAAATTACGACGTTTCATACCGAAAATATGCCAATTACTGAAAACGGCGATGGGTCATATTTTGCACAAACCCCCCCTGCAATTTTCAAAATGTTTGAAATGTCGGAAATTTGACTCCTGAGCGTGATTTTTGAGCCGAATTCTGACTCTCTGCACCTATTTTCAGTTCAAATTACGACTTTTCATACCGAAAATATGCCAATTACTGAAAACGGCGATGGTTCATATTTTGGCCAAACCCCCCTGCAGTTTTCAAAATGTCTGAAATTTGACTCCTGAGCGTGATTTTTGAGCCGAATTCTGACTCTCTGCACCTATTTTCAGTTTCAAATTACGACTTTTCATACCGAAAATATGCCAATTACTGAAAACGGCGATGGGTCATATTTTGCCCAAACCTCCCTGCAGTTTTTAAAATGTCTGAAATGTCGGAAATTTGACTCCTGAGCGTGATTTTTGCGCCGAATTCTGACTCTCTGCACCTATTTTCAGTTTCAAATTACGAATTTTTATACCGAAAATATGCCAATTACAGAAAACGGCGATGGGTCATATTTTGCCCAAACCCCCCATGCAGTTATCAAAATGTTTGAAATGTCGGAAATTTGATTCCTGAGCGTGATTTTTGAGCCGAATTCTGGCTCTTTGCACCTATTTTCAGTTTCAAATTACGACTTTTTATACCGAAAATATGCCAATTACTGAAAACGGCGATGGGTCATATTTTGCCCAAACCCCCCTGCAGTTTTCAAAATGTCTGAAATGTCGGAAATTTGACTCCTGAGCGTGATTTTTGCGCCGTGTTCTGACTCTCTGCACCGATTTTCAGTTTCAAATTACGACTTTTTATACCGAAAATATGCCAATTACTGAAAACGGCGATGGGTCATATTTTGCCCAAACCTCCCTGCAGTTTTCAAAATGTCTGAAATGTCGGAAATTTGACTCCTGAGCGTGATTTTGTAGCCGAATTCTGACTCTCTGCACCTATTTTCAGTTTCAAATTACGAATTTTTATACCGAAAATATGCCAATTACTGAAAACGGCGATGGGTCATATTTTGCCCAAACCCCCCTGCAGTTTTCAAAATGTCTGAAATGTCGGAAATTTGACTCCTGAGCGTGATTTTTTAGCCCAATTCTGACACTCTGCACCTATTTTCAGTTTCAAATTACGACGTTTCATACAAAAAATATGCCAATTACTGAAAACGGCGATGGGTCATATTTTGCCCAAACCACCCTGCAGTTATCAAAATGTCTGAAATGTCGGAAATTTGATTCCTGAGCGTGATTTTTGAGCCGAATTCTGACTCTTTGCACCTATTTTCAGTTTTAAATTACTACTTTTTATACCGAAAATATGCCAATTACTTAAAACGGCGATGGGTCATATTTTGCCCAAACCCCCTTGCAGTTTTCAAAATGTCTGAAATAACGGAAATTTGACTCCTGAGCGTGATTATTGCGCCGAGTGCTGACTCTCTGCACCGATTTTCAGTTTCAAATTACGACTTTTTATACCGAAAATATGCCATATACTGAAAACGGCGATGGGTCATATTTTGCCCAAACCACCCTGCAATTTTCAAAATGTCTGAAATGTCGGAAATTTGACTCCTGAGCGTGATTTTTTAGCCGAATTCTGACTCTCTGCACCTATTTTCAGTTTCAAATTACGACGTTTCATACCGAAAATATGCCAATTACTGCAAACGGCGATGGGTCATATTTTGACAAACCCCCCTGCAGTTTTCAAAATGTCTGAAATGTCGGAAATTTGACTCCTGAGCGTGATTTTTGCGTCGAGTTCTGACCTCTGCACCGATTTTCAGTTTCAAATTACGACTTTTTATACCGAAAATATGAAAATTACTGAAAACGGCGATGGGTAATATTTTGCACAAACCCCACAGCAGTTTTCAAAATGTCTGAAATGTCGGAAATTTGACTCCTGAGCGTGATTTTTGAGCCGAATTCTGACTCTCTGCACTTATTTTCAGTTTCAAATTACGACGTTTCATACCGAAAATATGCCAATTACTGAAAACGGCGATGGGTCATATTTTGCACAAACCCCCCCTGCAATTTTCAAAATGTTTGAAATGTCGGAAATTTGACTCCTGAGCGTGATTTTTGAGCCGAATTCTGACTCTCTGCACCTATTTTCAGTTCAAATTACGACTTTTCATACTGAAAATATGCCAATTACTGAAAACGGCGATGGTTCATATTTTGGCCAAACCCCCCTGCAGTTTTCAAAATGTCTGAAATTTGACTCCTGAGCGTGATTTTTGAGCCGAATTCTGACTCTCTGCACCTATTTTCAGTTTCAAATTACGACTTTTCATACCGAAAATATGCCAATTACTGAAAACGGCGATGGGTCATATTTTGCCCAAACCTCCCTGCAGTTTTTAAAATGTCTGAAATGTCGGAAATTTGACTCCTGAGCGTGATTTTTGCGCCGAATTCTGACTCTCTGCACCTATTTTCAGTTTCAAATTACGAATTTTTATACCGAAAATATGCCAATTACAGAAAACGGCGATGGGTCATATTTTGCCCAAACCCCCCTGCAGTTATCAAAATGTTTGAAATGTCGGAAATCTGATTCCTGAGCGTGATTTTTGAGCCGAATTCTGGCTCTTTGCACCTATTTTCAGTTTCAAATTACGACTTTTTATACCGAAAATATGCCAATTACTGAAAACGGCGATGGGTCATATTTTGCCCAAACCCCCCTGCAGTTTTCAAAATGTCTGAAATGTCGGAAATTTGACTCCTGAGCGTGATTTTTGCGCCGTGTTCTGACTCTCTGCACCGATTTTCAGTTTCAAGTTACGACTTTTTATACCGAAAATATGCCAATTACTGAAAACGGCGATGGGTCATATTTTGCCCAAACCACCCTGCAGTTTTCAAAATGTCTGAAATGTCGGAAATTTGACTCCTGAGCGTGATTTTGTAGCCGAATTCTGACTCTCTGCACCTATTTTCAGTTTCAAATTACGAATTTTTATACCGAAAATATGCCAATTACTGAAAACGGCGATGGGTCATATTTTGCCCAAACCCCCCTGCAGTTTTCAAAATGTCTGAAATGTCGGAAATTTGACTCCTGAGCGTGATTTTTGAGCCCAATTCTGACACTCTGCACCTATTTTCAGTTTCAAATTACGACGTTTCATACAAAAAATATGCCAATTACTGAAAACGGCGATGGGTCATATTTTGCCCAAACCACCCTGCAGTTATCAAAATGTCTGAAATGTCGGAAATTTGATTCCTGAGCGTGTTTATTGAGCCGAATTCTGACTCTTTGCACCTATTTTCAGTTTCAAATTACGACTTTTTATACCGAAAATATGCCAATTACTTAAAACGGCGATGGGTCATATTTTGCCCAAACCCCCTTGCAGTTTTCAAAATGTCTGAAATGTCGGAAATTTGACTCCTGAGCGTGATTATTGCGCCGAGTTCTGACTCTCTGCACCGATTTTCAGTTTCAAATTACGACTTTTTATACCGAAAATATGCCATATACTGAAAACGGCGATGGGTCATATTTTGCCCAAACCACCCTGCAATTTTCAAAATGTCTGAAATGTCGGAAATTTGACTCCTGAGCGTGATTTTTTAGCCGAATTCTGACTCTCTGCACCTATTTTCAGTTTCAAATTACGACTTTTTATACCGAACATATGCCAATTACTGAAAACGGCGATGGGTCATATTTTGCCCAAACCCCCCTGCAGTTTTCAAAATGTCTGAAATGTCGGAAATTTGACTCCTGAGCGTGATTTTTGCGTCGAGTTCTGACTCTTTGCCCCGATTTTCAGTTTCAAATTACGACTTTTTATACCGAAAATATGCCAATTACTGAAAACGGCGATGGGTCATATTTTGCCCAAACCTCCCTGCAGTTTTCAAAATGTCTGAAATGTCGGAAATTTGACTCCTGAGCGTGATTTTTGAGCCGAATTCTGACTCTCTGCACCTATTTTCAGTTTGAAATTACGAATTTTTATACCGATAATATGCCAATTACTGAAAACAAGGGTGGGTCATATTTTGCCCAAACCCCCCTGCAGTTTTCAAAATGTCTGAAATGTCGGAAATTTGACTCCTGAGCGTGATTTTTGAGCCGAATTCTGACTCTCTGCACCTATTTTCAGTTTCAAATTACGACGTTTCATACCGAAAATATGCCAATTACTGAAAACGGCGATGGGTCATATTTTGCACAAACCCCCCCTGCAATTTTCAAAATGTTTGAAATGTCGGAAATTTGACTCCTGAGCGTGATTTTTGAGCCGAATTCTGACTCTCTGCACCTATTTTCAGTTCAAATTACGAGTTTTCATACCGAAAATATGCCAATTACTGAAAACGGCGATGGTTCATATTTTGGCCAAACCCCGCTGCAGTTTTCAAAATGTCTGAAATTTGACTCCTGAGCGTGATTTTTGAGCCGAATTCTGACTCTCTGCACCTATTTTCAGTTTCAAATTACGACTTTTCATACCGAAAATATGCCAATTACTGAAAACGGCGATGGGTCATATTTTGCCCAAACCTCCCTGCAGTTTTTAAAATGTCTGAAATGTCGGAAATTTGACTCCTGAGCGTGATTTTTGCGCCGAATTCTGACTCTCTGCACCTATTTTCAGTTTCAAATTACGAATTTTTATACCGAAAATATGCCAATTACAGAAAACGGCGATGGGTCATATTTTGCCCAAACCCCCCTGCAGTTATCAAAATGTTTGAAATGTCGGAAATTTGATTCCTGAGCGTGATTTTTGAGCCGAATTCTGGCTCTTTGCACCTATTTTCAGTTTCAAATTACGACTTTTTATACCGAAAATATGCCAATTACTGAAAACGGCGATGGGTCATATTTTGCCCAAACCCCCCTGCAGTTTTCAAAATGTCTGAAATGTCGGAAATTTGACTCCTGAGCGTGATTTTTGCGCCGTGTTCTGACTCTCTGCACCGATTTTCAGTTTCAAGTTACGACTTTTTATACCGAAAATATGCCAATTACTGAAAACGGCGATGGGTCATATTTTGCCCAAACCTCCCTGCAGTTTTCAAAATGTCTGAAATGTCGGAAATTTGACTCCTGAGCGTGATTTTGTAGCCGAATTCTGACTCTCTGCACCTATTTTCAGTTTCAAATTACGAATTTTTATACCGAAAATATGCCAATTACTGAAAACGGCGATGGGTCATATTTTGCCCAAACCCCCCTGCAGTTTTCAAAATGTCTGAAATGTCGGAAATTTGACTCCTGAGCGTTATTTTTGAGCCCAATTCTGACACTCTGCACCTATTTTCAGTTTCAAATTACGACGTTTCATACAAAAAATATGCCAATTACTGAAAACGGCGATGGGTCATATTTTGCCCAAACCACCCTGCAGTTATCAAAATGTCTGAAATGTCGGAAATTTGATTCCTGAGCGTGATTTTTGAGCCGAATACTGACTCTTTGCACCTATTTTCAGTTTCAAATTACGAATTTTTATACCGAAAATATGCCAATTACTTAAAACGGCGATGGGTCATATTTTGCCCAAACCCCCTTGCAGTTTTCAAAATGTCTGAAATGTCGGAAATTTGACTCCTGAGCGTGATTATTGCGCCGAGTTCTGACTCTGCACCGATTTTCAGTTTCAAATTACGACTTTTTATACCGAAAATATGCCATATACTGAAAACGGCGATGGGTCATATTTTGCCCAAACCACCCTGCAATTTTCAAAATGTCTGAAATGTCGGAAATTTGACTCCTGAGCGTGATTTTTTAGCCGAATTCTGACTCTCTGCACCTATTTTCAGTTTCAAATTACGACTTTTTATACCGAACATATGCCAATTACTGAAAACGGCGATGGGTCATATTTTGCCCAAACCCCCCTGCAGTTTTCAAAATGTCTGAAATGTCGGAAATTTGACTCCTGAGCGTGATTTTTGCGTCGAGTTCTGACTCTCTGCCCCGATTTTCAGTTTCAAATTACGACTTTTTATACCGAAAATATGCCAATTACTGAAAACGGCGATGGGTCATATTTTGCCCAAACCTCCCTGCAGTTTTCAAAATGTCTGAAATGTCGGAAATTTGACTCCTGAGCGTGATTTTTTATCCGAATTCTGACTCTCTGCACCTATTTTCAGTTTCAAATTACGACTTTTTATACCGAAAATATGCCAATTACTGAAAACGGCGATGGGTCATATTTTCCCCAAACCCCCCTGCAGTTTTCAAAATGTCTGAAATGTAAAAAATTTGACTCCTGAGCGTGATTTTTGAGCCGAATTCTGACACTCTGCACCTATTTTCAGTTTCAAATTACTACGTTTCATACCAAAAATATGCCAATTACTGAAAACGGCGATGGGTCATATTTTGCCCAAACCCCACAGCAGTTTTCAAAATGTCTGAAATGTCGGAAATTTGACTCCTGAGCGTGATTTTTGAGCCCAATTCTGACACTCTGCACCTATTTTCAGTTTCAAATTACGACGTTTCATACAAAAAATATGCCAATTACTGAAAACGGCGATGGGTCATATTTTGCCCAAACCACCCTGCAGTTATCAAAATGTCTGAAATGTCGGAAATTTTATTCCTGAGCGTGATTTTTGAGCCGAATTCTGACTCTTTGCACCTATTTTCAGTTTCAAATTACGACTTTTTATACCGAAAATATGCCAATTACTTAAAACGGCGATGGGTCATATTTTGCCCAAACCCCCTTGCAGTTTTCAAAATGTCTGAAATGTCGGAAATTTGACTCCTGAGCGTGATTATTGCGCCGAGTTCTGACTCTCTGCACCGATTTTCAGTTTCAAATTACGACTTTTTATACCGAAAATATGCCATATACTGAAAACGGCGATGGGTCATATTTTGCCCAAACCACCCTGCAATTTTCAAAATGTCTGAAATGTCGGAAATTTGACTCCTGAGCGTGATTTTTTAGCCGAATTCTGACTCTCTGCACCTATTTTCAGTTTCAAATTACGACTTTTTATACCGAACATATGCCAATTACTGAAAACGGCGATGGGTCATATTTTGCCCAAACCCCCCTGCAGTTTTCAAAATGTCTGAAATGTCGGAAATTTGACTCCTGAGCGTGATTTTTGCGTCGAGTTCTGACTCTCTGCCCCGATTTTCAGTTTCAAATTACGACTTTTTATACCGAAAATATGCCAATTACTGAAAACGGCGATGGGTCATATTTTGCCCAAACCTCCCTGCAGTTTTCAAAATGTCTGAAATGTCGGAAATTTGACTCCTGAGCGTGATTTTTTATCCGAATTCTGACTCTCTGCACCTATTTTCAGTTTCAAATTACGACTTTTTATACCGAAAATATGCCAATTACTGAAAACGGCGATGGGTCATATTTTCCCCAAACCCCCCTGCAGTTTTCAAAATGTCTGAAATGTAAAAAATTTGACTCCTGAGCGTGATTTTTGAGCCGAATTCTGACACTCTGCACCTATTTTCAGTTTCAAATTACGACGTTTCATACCAAAAATATGCCAATTACTGAAAACGGCGATGGGTCATATTTTGCCCAAACCCCACAGCAAGTTTTCAAAATGTCTGAAATGTCGGAAATTTGACTCCTGAGCGTGATTTTTGAGCCGAATTCTGACTCTCTGCACCTATTTTCAGTTTGAAATTACGAATTTTTATACCGATAATATGCCAATTACTGAAAACGGCGGTGGGTCATATTTTGCCCAAACCCCCCTGCAGTTTTCAAAATGTCTGAAATGTCGGAAATTTGACTCCTGAGCGTGATTTTTGAGCCGAATTCTGACTCTCTGCACCTATTTTCAGTTTCAAATTACGACGTTTCATACCGAAAATATGCCAATTACTGAAAACGGCGATGGGTCATATTTTGCACAAACCCCCCCTGCAATTTTCAAAATGTTTGAAATGTCGGAAATTTGACTCCTGAGCGTGATTTTTGAGCCGAATTCTGACTCTCTGCACCTATTTTCAGTTTCAAATTACGACTTTTCATACCGAAAATATGCCAATTACTGAAAACGGCGATGGTTCATATTTTGGCCAAACCCCCCTGCAGTTTTCAAAATGTCTGAAATTTGACTCCTGATCGTGATTTTTGAGCCGAATTCTGACTCTCTGCACCTATTTTCAGTTTCAAATTACGACTTTTCATACCGAAAATATGCCAATTACTGAAAACGGCGATGGGTCATATTTTGCCCAAACCTTCCCTGCAGTTTTTAAAATGTCTGAAATGTCGGAAATTTGACTCCTGAGCGTGATTTTTGCGCCGAATTCTGACTCTCTGCACCTATTTTCAGTTTCAAATTATGAATTTTTATACCGAAAATATGCCAATTACAGAAAACGGCGATGGGTCATATCTTGCCCAAACCCCCCTGCAGTTATCAAAATGTTTGAAATGTCGGAAATTTGATTCCTGAGCGTAATTTTTGAGCCGAATTCTGGCTCTTTGCACCTATTTTCAGTTTCAAATTACGACTTTTTATACCGAAAATATGCCAATTACTGAAAACGGCGATGGGTCATATTTTGCCCAAACCCCCCTGCAGTTTTCAAAATGTCTGAAATGTCGGAAATTTGACTCCTGAGCGTGATTTTTGCGCCGTGTTCTGACTCTCTGCACCGATTTTCAGTTTCAAATTACGAATTTTTATACCGAAAATATGCCAATTACTGAAAACGGCGATGGGTCATATTTTGCCCAAACCTCCCTGCAGTTTTCAAAATGTCTGAAATGTCGGAAATTTGACTCCTGAGGGTGATTTTTTAGCCGAATTCTGACTCTCTGCACCTATTTTCAGTTTCAAATTACGAATTTTTATACCGAAAATATGCCAATTACTGAAAACGGCTATGGGTCATATTTTGCCCAAACCCCCCTGCAGTTTTCAAAATGTCTGAAATGTCGGAAATTGACTCCTGAGCGTGATTTTTGAGCCGAATTCTGACACTCTGCACCTATTTTCAGTTTCAAATTACGACGTTTCATACAAAAAATATGCCAATTAATGAAAACGGCGATGGGTCATATTTTGCCCAAACCCCCCAGCAGTTTTCAAAATGTCTGAAATGTCGGAAATTTGACTCCTGAGCGTGATTATTGCGCCGAGTTCTGACTCTCTGCACCGATTTTCAGTTTGAAATTACGACTTTTTATACCGAAAATATGCCAATTACTGAAAACGGCGATGGGTCATATTTTGCCCAAACCACCCTGCAGTTATCAAAATGTCTGAAATGTCGGAAATTTGATTCCTGAGCGTGATTTTTGAGCCGAATTCTGACTCTTTGCACCTATTTTCAGTTTCAAATTACGACTTTTTATACCGAAAATATGCCAATTACTTAAAACGGCGATGGGTCATATTTTGCCCAAACCCCCTTGCAGTTTTCAAAATGTCTGAAATGTCGGAAATTTGACTCCTGAGCGTGATTATTGCGCCGAGTTCTGACTCTCTGCACCGATTTTCAGTTTCAAATTATGACTTTTTATACCGAAAATATGCCATATACTGAAAACGGCGATGGGTCATATTTTGCCCAAACCACCCTGCAATTTTCAAAATGTCTGAAATGTCGGAAATTTGACTCCTGAGCGTGATTTTTTAGCCGAATTCTGACTCTCTGCACCTATTTTCAGTTTCAAATTACGACTTTTTATACCGAAAATATGCCAATTACTGAAAACGGCGATGGGTCATATTTTGCCCAAACCCCCCTGCAGTTTTCAAAATGTCTGAAATGTCGGAAATTTGACTCCTGAGCGTGATTTTTGAGCCGAATTCTGACACTCTGCACCTAATTTCAGTTTCAAATTACGACGTTTCATACAAAAAATATGCCAATTACTGAAAACGGCGATGGGTCATATTTTGTCCAAACCCCCCAGCACTTTTCAAAATGTCTGAAATGTCGGAAATTTGACTCCTGAGCGTGATTTTTGAGCGGAATTCTGACTCTCTGCACATATTTTCAGTTTCAAAGTACGACTTTTTATACCGAAAATATGCCAATTACTGAAAACGGCGATGGGTCATATTTTGCCCAAACCCCCCCAACAGTTTTCAAAATGTCTGAAATGTCGGAAATTTGCCTCCTGAGCGTGATTTTTGAGCCGAATTCTGACTCTCTGCACCTATTTTCAGTTTCAAATTACGACGTTTCATACCGAAAATTTGCCAATTACTGAAAACGGCGATGGGTCATATTTTGCCCAAACCCCCCCTGCAGTTTTCAAAATGTCTGAAATGTCGGAAATTTGACTCCTGAGCGTGATTTTTGAGCCGAATTCTGACTCTCTGCACCTATTTTCAGTTTCAAATAACGACTTTTTATACCGAAAATATGCCAATTACTGAAAACGGCGATGGGTCATATTTTGCCCGAACCCAACTGCATTTTTTAAAATGTCTGAAATGCCGGAAATTTGACTCCTGAGCGTGATTTTTGAGCCGAATTCTGACTCTCTGCACCTATTTTCAGTTTCAAATTACGACGTTTCATACTGAAAATATGTCAATTACTGTAAACGGCGATGGGTCATATTTTGCCCAAACCCCTCTGCAGTTTTCAAAATGTTTGCAATGTCGGAAATTTGACTCCTGAGCGTGATTTTTAATCCGAATTCTGACTTTCTGCACCTATTTTCAGTTTCAACTTACGACTTTTTATACCGAAAATATGCCAATTACTGAAAACGGCGATGGGTCATATTTTGCCCAAACCCCCCTGCAGTTTTCAAAATTTCTGAAATGCCGGAAATTTGACTCCTGAGCGTGATTTTTGAGCCGAATTCTGACTCTCTGCACCTATTTTCAGTTTCAAATTACGACTTTTTATACCGAAAATATGCCAATTTCTGAAAACGGCGATGGGTCATATTTTGCCCAAACCCCCCTGCAGTTTTCAAAATGTCTGAAATGCCGGAAATTTGACTCCTGAGCGTGATTTTTGAGCCGAATTCTGACTCTCTGCACCTATCTTCAGTTTCAAATTACGACGTTTCAAACAAAAAATATGCCAATTACTGAAAACGGCGATGGGTCATATTTTGCCCAAACCCCCCAGCAGTTTTCAAAATGTCTGAAATGTCGGAAATTTGACTCCTGAGCGTGATTTTTGAGCGGAATTCTGACTCTCTGCACATATTTTCAGTTTCAAATTACGAATTTTTATACCGAAAATATGCCAATTACTGAAAACGGCGATGGGTCATATTTTGCCCAAACCCCCCTGCAGTTTTCAAAATGTCTGAAATGTCGGAAATTTAAACCTGAGCGTGATTTTTGAGCCGAATTCTGACTCTCTGCACCTATTTTCAGTTTTAAATTACGACGTTTCATACCGAAAATATGCCAATTACTGAAAACTGCGATGGGTCAAATTTTGCCCAAACCCCCCCTGCAGTTTTCAAAATGTCTGAAATGTCGGAAATTTGACTCCTGAGCGTGATTTTTGAGCCGAATTCTGACTCTCTGCACCTATTTTCAGTTTCAAATTACGACTTTTTATACCGGAAATATGCCAATTACTGAAAACGGCGATGGGTCATATTTTCCCCGAACCCCCCTGCAGTTTTTAAAATGTCTGAAATGCCGGAAATTTGACTCCTGAGCGTGATTTTTGAGCCGAATTCTGACTCTCTGCACCTATTTTCAGTTTAAAATTACGAATTTTCATACCGAAAATATGCCAATTACTGAAAACGGCGATGGGTCATATTTTGGCCAAACCCCCCTGCAGTTTTCAAAATGTCTGAAATTTGACTCCTGAGCGTGATTTTTGAGCCGAATTCTGACACTCTGCACCTAATTTCAGTTTCAAATTACGACGTTTCATACATAATATATATGCCAATTACTGAAAACGGCGATGGGTCATATTTTGTCCAAACCCCCCAGCAGTTTTCAAAATGTCTGAAATGTCGGAAATTTGACTCCTGAGCGTGATTTTTGAGCCGAATTCTGACACTCTGCACCTAATTTCAGTTTCAAATTACGACGTTTCATACAAAAAATATGCCAATTACTGAAAACGGCGATGGGTCATATTTTGTCCAAACCCCAAAGCAGTTTTCAAAATGTCTGAAATGTCGGAAATTTGACTCCTGAGCGTGATTTTTGAGCGAAATTCTGACTCTCTGCACATATTTTCAGTTTCAAATTACGACTTTTTATACCGAAAATATGCCAATTACTGAAAACGGCGATGGGTCATATTTTGCCCAAACCCCCCCAGCAGTTTTCAAAATGTCTGAAATGTCGGAAATTTGCCTCCTGAGCGTGATTTTTGAGCCGAATTCTGACTCTCTGCACCTATTTTCAGTTTCAAATTGCGACGTTTCATACCGAAAATTTGCCAATTACTGAAAACGGCGATGGGTCATATTTTGCCCAAACCCCCCCTGCAGTTTTCAAAATGTCTGAAATGTCGGAAATTTGACTCCTGAGCGTGATTTTTGAGCCGAATTCTGACTCTCTGCACCTATTTTCAGTTTCAAATTACTACTTTTTATACCGAAAATATGGCAATTACTGAAAACGGCGATGGGTCATATTTTGCCCGAACCCAACTGCATTTTTTAAAATGTCTGAAATGCCGGAAATTTGACTCCTGAGCGTGTTTTTTGAGCCGAATTCTGACTCTCTGCACCTATTTTCAGTTTCAAATTACGACGTTTCATACTGAAAATATGCCAATTACTGTAAACGGCGATGGGTCATATTTTGCCCAAACCCCTCTGCAGTTTTCAAAATGTTTGCAATGTCGGAAATTTGACTCCTGAGCGTGATTTTTAATCCGAATTCTGACTTTCTGCACCTATTTTCAGTTTCAACTTACGACTTTTTATACCGAAAATATGCCAATTACTGAAAACGGCGATGGGTCATATTTTGCCCAAACCCCCCTGCAGTTTTCAAAATTTCTGAAATGCCGGAAATTTGACTCCTGAGCGTGATTTTTGAGCCGAATTCTGACTCTCTGCACCTATTTTCAGTTTCAAATTACGACTTTTTATACCGAAAATATGCCAATTTCTGAAAACGGCGATGGGTTATATTTTGCCCAAACCCCCCTGCAGTTTTCAAAATGTCTGAAATGCCGGAAATTTGACTCCTGAGCGTGATTTTTGAGCCGAATTCTGACTCTCTGCACCTATCTTCAGTTTCAAATTACGACGTTTCATACAAAAAATATGCCAATTACTGAAAACGGCGATGGGTCATATTTTGCCCAAACCCCCCAGCAGTTTTCAAAATGTCTGAAATGTCGGAAATTTGACTCCTGAGCGTGATTTTTGAGCGGAATTCTGACTCTCTGACCATATTTTCAGTTTCAAATTACGACTTTTTATACCGAAAATATGCCAATTACTGAAAACGGCGATGGGTCATATTTTGCCCAAACCCCCCTGCAGTTTTCAAAATGTCTGAAATGTCGGAAATTTGACTCCTGAGCGTGATTTTTGAGCCGAATTCTGACTCTCTGCACCTATTTTCAGTTTTAAATTACGACGTTTCATACCGAAAATATGCCAATTACTGAAAACTGCGATGGGTCAAATTTTGCCCAAACCCCCCCTGCAGTTTTCAAAATGTCTGAAATGTCGGAAATTTGACTCCTGAGCGTGATTTTTGAGCCGAATTCTGACTCTCTGCACCTATTTTCAGTTTCAAATTACGACTTTTTATACCGGAAATATGCCAATTACTGAAAACGGCGATGGGTCATATTTTCCCCGAACCCCCCTGCAGTTTTTAAAATGTCTGAAATGCCGGAAATTTGACTCCTGAGCGTGATTTTTGAGCCGAATTCTGACTCTCTGCACCTATTTTCAGTTTAAAATTACGAATTTTCATACCGAAAATATGCCAATTACTGAAAACGGCGATGGGTCATATTTTGGCCAAACCCCCCTGCAGTTTTCAAAATGTCTGAAATTTGACTCCTGAGCGTGATTTTTGAGCCGAATTCTGACACTCTGCACCTAATTTCAGTTTCAAATTACGACGTTTCATACATAATATATATGCCAATTACTGAAAACGGCGATGGGTCATATTTTGTCCAAACCCCCCAGCAGTTTTCAAAATGTCTGAAATGTCGGAAATTTGACTCCTGAGCGTGATTTTTGAGCCGAATTCTGACACTCTGCACCTAATTTCAGTTTCAAATTACGACGTTTCATACAAAAAATATGCCAATTACTGAAAACGGCGATGGGTCATATTTTGTCCAAACCCCAAAGCAGTTTTCAAAATGTCTGAAATGTCGGAAATTTGACTCCTGAGCGTGATTTTTGAGCGAAATTCTGACTCTCTGCACATATTTTCAGTTTCAAATTACGACTTTTTATACCGAAAATATGCCAATTACTGAAAACGGCGATGGGTCATATTTTGCCCAAACCCCCCCAGCAGTTTTCAAAATGTCTGAAATGTCGGAAATTTGCCTCCTGAGCGTGATTTTTGAGCCGAATTCTGACTCTCTGCACCTATTTTCAGTTTCAAATTGCGACGTTTCATACCGAAAATTTGCCAATTACTGAAAACGGCGATGGGTCATATTTTGCCCAAACCCCCCCTGCAGTTTTCAAAATGTCTGAAATGTCGGAAATTTGACTCCTGAGCGTGATTTTTGAGCCGAATTCTGACTCTCTGCACCTATTTTCAGTTTCAAATTACTACTTTTTATACCGAAAATATGGCAATTACTGAAAACGGCGATGGGTCATATTTTGCCCGAACCCAACTGCATTTTTTAAAATGTCTGAAATGCCGGAAATTTGACTCCTGAGCGTGTTTTTTGAGCCGAATTCTGACTCTCTGCACCTATTTTCAGTTTCAAATTACGACGTTTCATACTGAAAATATGCCAATTACTGTAAACGGCGATGGGTCATATTTTGCCCAAACCCCTCTGCAGTTTTCAAAATGTTTGCAATGTCGGAAATTTGACTCCTGAGCGTGATTTTTAATCCGAATTCTGACTTTCTGCACCTATTTTCAGTTTCAACTTACGACTTTTTATACCGAAAATATGCCAATTACTGAAAACGGCGATGGGTCATATTTTGCCCAAACCCCCCTGCAGTTTTCAAAATTTCTGAAATGCCGGAAATTTGACTCCTGAGCGTGATTTTTGAGCCGAATTCTGACTCTCTGCACCTATTTTCAGTTTCAAATTACGACTTTTTATACCGAAAATATGCCAATTTCTGAAAACGGCGATGGGTTATATTTTGCCCAAACCCCCCTGCAGTTTTCAAAATGTCTGAAATGCCGGAAATTTGACTCCTGAGCGTGATTTTTGAGCCGAATTCTGACTCTCTGCACCTATCTTCAGTTTCAAATTACGACGTTTCATACAAAAAATATGCCAATTACTGAAAACGGCGATGGGTCATATTTTGCCCAAACCCCCCAGCAGTTTTCAAAATGTCTGAAATGTCGGAAATTTGACTCCTGAGCGTGATTTTTGAGCGGAATTCTGACTCTCTGACCATATTTTCAGTTTCAAATTACGACTTTTTATACCGAAAATATGCCAATTACTGAAAACGGCGATGGGTCATATTTTGCCCAAACCCCCCTGCAGTTTTCAAAATGTCTGAAATGTCGGAAATTTGACTCCTGAGCGTGATTTTTGAGCCGAATTCTGACTCTCTGCACCTATTTTCAGTTTTAAATTACGACGTTTCATACCGAAAATATGCCAATTACTGAAAACGGCGATGGGTCATATTTTGCCCAAACCCCCCCTGCAGTTTTCAAAATGTCTGAAATGTCGGAAATTTGACTCCTGAGCGTGATTTTTGAGCCGAATTCTGACTCTCTGCACCTATTTTCAGTTTCAAATTACGACTTTTTATACCGGAAATATGCCAATTACTGAAAACGGCGATGGGTCATATTTTGCCCGAACCCCCCTGCAGTTTTTAAAATGTCTGAAATGCCGGAAATTTGACTCCTGAGCGTGATTTTTGAGCCGAATTCTGACTCTCTGCACCTATTTTCAGTTTCAAATTACGACGTTTCATACCGAAAATATGCCAATTACTAAAAACGGCGATGGGTCATATTTTGCACAAACCCCCCCTGCAATTTTCAAAATGTTTGAAATGTCGGAAATTTGACTCCTGAGCGTGATTTTTGAGCCTAATTCTGACTCTCTGCACCTATTTTCAGTTTCAAATTACGAATTTTCATACCGAAAATATGCCAATTACTGAAAACGGCGATGGGTTATATTTTGGCCAAACCCCCCTGCAGTTTTCAAAATGTCTGAAATTTGACTCCTGAGCGTGATTTTTGAGCCGAATTCTGACTCTCTGCACCTATTTTCAGTTTCAAATTACGACGTTTCATAGCGAAAATATGCCAATTACTGAAAACGGCGATGGGTCATGTTTTTGTCAAACCCCCCTGCAGTTTTCAAAATGTCTGAAATTTGACTCCTGAGCGTGATTTTTGAGCCGAATTCTGACTCTCTGCACCTATTTTCAGTTTCAAATTACGACTTTTCATACCGAAAATATGCCAATTACTGAAAACGGCGATGGGTCATATTTTGCCCAAACCTCCCTGCAGTTTTTAAAATGTCTGAAATGTCGGAAATTTGACTCCAGAGCGTGATTTTTGCGCCGAATTCTGACTCTCTGCGCCTATTTTCAGTTTCAAATTTCGAATTTTTATACCGAAAATATGCCAATTACAGAAAACGGCGATGGGTCATATTTTGCCCAAACCCCCCCTGCAGTTATCAAAATGTCTGAAATGTCGGAAATTTGATTCCTGAGCGTGATTTTTGAACCGAATTTTGACTCTTTGCACCTATTTTCAGTTTCAAATTACGACTTTTTATACCGAAAATATGCCAATTACTAAAAACGGCGATGGGTCATATTTTGCCCAAACCCCCTTGCAGTTTTCAAAATGTTTGCAATGTCGGAAATTTGACTCCTGAGCGTGATTTTTAATCCGAATTCTGACTTTCTGCACCTATTTTCAGTTTCAAATTACGACTTTTTATACCGAAAATATGCCAATTACTGTAAACGGCGATGGGTCATATTTTGCCCAAACCCCTCTGCAGTTTTCAAAATGTTTGCAATGTCGGAAATTTGACTCCTGAGCGTGATTTTTTATCCGAATTCTGACTCTCTGCACCTATTTTCAGTTTCAAATTACGACTTTTTATACCGAAAATATGCCAATTACTGAAAACGGCGATGGGTCATATTTTGCCCAAACCCCCCTGCAGTTTTCGAAATTTCTGAAATGCCGGAAATTTGACTCCTGAGCGTGATTTTTGAGCCGAATTCTGACTCTCTGCACCTATTTTCAGTTTCAAATTACGACTTTTTATACCGAAAATATGCCAATTTCTGAAAACGGCGATGGGTCATATTTTGTCCAAACCCCCCTGCAGTTTTCAAAATGTCTGAAATGCCGGAAATTTGACTCCTGAGCGTGATTTTTGAGCCGAATTCTGACTCTCTGCACCTATCTTCAGTTTCAAATTACGACGTTTCAAACAAAAAATATGCCAATTACTGAAAACGGCGATGGGTCATATTTTGCCCAAACCCCCCAGCAGTTTTCAAAATGTCTGAAATGTCGGAAATTTGACTCCTGAGCGTGATTTTTGAGCGGAATTCTGACTCTCTGCACATATTTTCAGTTTCAAATTACGAATTTTTATACCGAAAATATGCCAATTACTGAAAACGGCGATGGGTCATATTTTGCCCAAACCCCCCTGCAGTTTTCAAAATGTCTGAAATGTCGGAAATTTAAACCTGAGCGTGATTTTTGAGCCGAATTCTGACTCTCTGCACCTATTTTCAGTTTTAAATTACGACGTTTCATACCGAAAATATGCCAATTACTGAAAACTGCGATGGGTCAAATTTTGCCCAAACCCCCCCTGCAGTTTTCAAAATGTCTGAAATGTCGGAAATTTGACTCCTGAGCGTGATTTTTGAGCCGAATTCTGACTCTCTGCACCTATTTTCAGTTTCAAATTACGACTTTTTATACCGGAAATATGCCAATTACTGAAAAGGGCGATGGGTCATATTTTCCCCGAACCCCCCTGCAGTTTTTAAAATGTCTGAAATGCCGGAAATTTGACTCCTGAGCGTGATTTTTGAGCCGAATTCTGACTCTCTGCACCTATTTTCAGTTTAAAATTACGAATTTTCATACCGAAAATATGCCAATTACTGAAAACGGCGATGGGTCATATTTTGGCCAAACCCCCCTGCAGTTTTCAAAATGTCTGAAATTTGACTCCTGAGCGTGATTTTTGAGCCGAATTCTGACACTCTGCACCTAATTTCAGTTTCAAATTACGACGTTTCATACATAATATATATGCCAATTACTGAAAACGGCGATGGGTCATATTTTGTCCAAACCCCCCAGCAGTTTTCAAAATGTCTGAAATGTCGGAAATTTGACTCCTGAGCGTGATTTTTGAGCCGAATTCTGACACTCTGCACCTAATTTCAGTTTCAAATTACGACGTTTCATACAAAAAATATGCCAATTACTGAAAACGGCGATGGGTCATATTTTGTCCAAACCCCAAACCAGTTTTCAAAATGTCTGAAATGTCGGAAATTTGACTCCTGAGCGTGATTTTTGAGCGGAATTCTGACTCTCTGCACATATTTTCAGTTTCAAATTACGACTTTTTATACCGAAAATATGCCAATTACTGAAAACGGCGATGGGTCATATTTTGCCCAAACCCCCCCAGCAGTTTTCAAAATGTCTGAAATGTCGGAAATTTGCCTCCTGAGCGTGATTTTTGAGCCGAATTCTGACTCTCTGCACCTATTTTCAGTTTCAAATTGCGACGTTTCATACCGAAAATTTGCCAATTACTGAAAACGGCGATGGGTCATATTTTGCCCAAACCCCCCCTGCAGTTTTCAAAATGTCTGAAATGTCGGAAATTTGACTCCTGAGCGTGATTTTTGAGCCGAATTCTGACTCTCTGCACCTATTTTCAGTTTCAAATTACTACTTTTTATACCGAAAATATGCCAATTACTGAAAACGGCGATGGGTCATATTTTGCCCGAACCCAACTGCATTTTTTAAAATGTCTGAAATGCCGGAAATTTGACTCCTGAGCGTGATTTTTGAGCCGAATTCTGACTCTCTGCACCTATTTTCAGTTTCAAATTACGACGTTTCATACTGAAAATATGCCAATTACTGTAAACGGCGATGGGTCATATTTTGCCCAAACCCCTCTGCAGTTTTCAAAATGTTTGCAATGTCGGAAATTTGACTCCTGAGCGTGATTTTTAATCCGAATTCTGACTTTCTGCACCTATTTTCAGTTTCAACTTACGACTTTTTATACCGAAAATATGCCAATTACTGAAAACGGCGATGGGTCATATTTTGCCCAAACCCCCCTGCAGTTTTCAAAATTTCTGAAATGCCGGAAATTTGACTCCTGAGCGTGATTTTTGAGCCGAATTTTGACTCTCTGCACCTATTTTCAGTTTCAAATTACGACTTTTTATACCGAAAATATGCCAATTTCTGAAAACGGCGATGGGTTATATTTTGCCCAAACCCCCCTGCAGTTTTCAAAATGTCTGAAATGCCGGAAATTTGACTCCTGAGCGTGATTTTTGAGCCGAATTCTGACTCTCTGCACCTATCTTCAGTTTCAAATTACGACGTTTCATACAAAAAATATGCCAATTACTGAAAACGGCGATGGGTCATATTTTGCCCAAACCCCCCAGCAGTTTTCAAAATGTCTGAAATGTCGGAAATTTGACTCCTGAGCGTGATTTTTGAGCGGAATTCTGACTCTCTGACCATATTTTCAGTTTCAAATTACGACTTTTTATACCGAAAATATGCCAATTACTGAAAACGGCGATGGGTCATATTTTGCCCAAACCCCCCTGCAGTTTTCAAAATGTCTGAAATGTCGGAAATTTGACTCCTGAGCGTGATTTTTGAGCCGAATTCTGACTCTCTGCACCTATTTTCAGTTTCAAATTACGACTTTTTATACCATAAATATGCCAATTACTGAAAACAGCGATGGGTCATATTTTGCCCGAACCCCCCTGCAGTTTTTAAAATGTCTGAAATGCCGGAAATTTGACTCCTGAGCGTGATTTTTGAGCCGAATTCTGACTCTCTGCACCTATTTTCAGTTTCAAATTACGACGTTTCATACCGAAAATATGCCAATTACTAAAAACGGCGATGGGTCATATTTTGCACAAACCCCCCCTGCAATTTTCAAAATGTTTGAAATGTCGGAAATTTGACTCCTGAGCGTGATTTTTGAGCCGAATTCTGACTCTCTGCACCTATTTTCAGTTTCAAATTACGAATTTTCATACCGAAAATATGCCAATTACTGAAAACGGCGATGGGTTATATTTTGGCCAAACCCCCCTGCAGTTTTCAAAATGTCTGAAATTTGACTCCTGAGCGTGATTTTTGAGCCGAATTCTGACTCTCTGCACCTATTTTCAGTTTCAAATTACGACGTTTCATAGCGAAAATATGCCAATTACTGAAAACGGCGATGGGTCATGTTTTTGTCAAACCCCCCTGCAGTTTTCAAAATGTCTGAAATTTGACTCCTGAGCGTGATTTTTGAGCCGAATTCTGACTCTCTGCACCTATTTTCAGTTTCAAATTACGACTTTTCATACCGAAAATATGCCAATTACTGAAAACGGCGATGGGTCATATTTTGCCCAAACCTCCCTGCAGTTTTTAAAATGTCTGAAATGTCGGAAATTTGACTCCAGAGCGTGATTTTTGCGCCGAATTCTGACTCTCTGCGCCTATTTTCAGTTTCAAATCTCGAATTTTTATACCGAAAATATGCCAATTACAGAAAACGGCGATGGGTCATATTTTGCCCAAACCCCCCCTGCAGTTATCAAAATGTCTGAAATGTCGGAAATTTGATTCCTGAGCGTGATTTTTGAGCCGAATTTTGACTCTTTGCACCTATTTTCAGTTTCAAATTACGACTTTTTATACCGAAAATATGCCAATTACTGAAAACGGCGATGGGTCATATTTTGCCCAAACCCCCTTGCAGTTTTCAAAATGTTTGCAATGTCGGAAATTTGACTCCTGAGCGTGATTTTTAATCCGAATTCTGACTTTCTGCAGCTATTTTCAGTTTCAAATTACGACTTTTTATACCGAAAATATGCCAATTACTGTAAACGGCGATGGGTCATATTTTGCCCAAACCCCTCTGCAGTTTTCAAAATGTTTGCAATGTCGGAAATTTGACTCCTGAGCGTGATTTTTTATCCGAATTCTGACTTTCTGCACCTATTTTCAGTTTCAAATTACGACTTTTTATACCGAAAATATGCCAATTACTGAAAACGGCGATGGGTCATATTTTGCCCAAACCCCCCTGCAGTTTTCAAAATGTTCTGAAATGTCGGAAATTTGACTCCTGAGCGTGATTTTTGAGCCGAATTCTGACTCTCTGCACCTATTTTCAGTTTCAAATTACGACTTTTTATACCGAAAATATGCCAATTTACTGAAAACGGCGATGGGTCATATTTTGTCCCAAACCCCCCTGCAGTTGTCAAAATGTCTGAAATGCCGGAAATTTGACTCCTGAGCGTGATTTTTGAGCCGAATTCTGACTCTCTGCACCTATCTTCAGTTTCAAATTACGACGTTTTCATACAGAAAATATGCCAATTACTGAAAACGGCGATGGGTCATATTTTGCCCAAACCCCTCTGCAGTTTTCAAAATGTCTGCAATGTCGGAAATTTGACTCCTGAGCGTGATTTTTAATCCGAATTCTGACTCTCTGCACCTATTTTCAGTTTCAACTTACGACTTTTTATACCGAAAATATGCCAATTACTGAAAACGGCGATGGGTCATATTTTGCCCAAACCCCCCTGCAGTTTTCAAAATTTCTGAAATGCCGGAAATTTGACTCCTGAGCGTGATTTTTGAGCCGAATTCTGACTCTCTGCACCTATTTTCAGTTTCAAATTACGACTTTTTATACCGAAAATATGCCAATTTCTGAAAACGGCGATGGGTCATATTTTGCCCAAACCCCCCTGCAGTTTTCAAAATGTCTGAAATGCCGGAAATTTGACTCCTGAGCGTGATTTTTGAGCCGAATTCTGACTCTCTGCACCTATCTTCAGTTTCAAATTACGACGTTTCATACAAAAATATGCCAATTACTGAAAACGGCGATGGGTCATATTTTGCCCAAACGCCCCAGCAGTTTTCAAAATGTCTGAAATGTCGGAAATTTGACTCCTGAGCGTGATTTTTGAGCGGAATGCTGACTCTCTGCACATATTTTCAGTTTCAAATTACGAATTTTTATACCGAAAATATGCCAATTACTGAAAACGGCGATGGGTCATATTTTGCCCAAACCCCCCTGCAGTTTTCAAAATGTCTGAAATGTCGGAAATTTGACTCCTGAGCGTGATTTTTGAGCCGAATTCTGACTCTCTGCACCTATTTTCAGTTTTAAATTACGACGTTTCATACCGAAAATATGCCAATTACTGAAAACTGCGATGGGTCAAATTTTGCCCAAACCCCCCCTGCAGTTTTCAAAATGTCTGAAATGTCGGAAATTTGACTCCTGAGCGTGATTTTTGAGCCGAATTCTGACTCTCTGCACCTATTTTCAGTTTCAAATTACGACTTTTTATACCGGAAATATGCCAATTACTGAAAACGGCGATGGGTCATATTTTGCCCGAACCCCCCTGCAGTTTTTAAAATGTCTGAAATGCCGGAAATTTGACTCCTGAGCGTGATTTTTGAGCCGAATTCTGACTCTCTGCACCTATTTTCAGTTTCAAATTACGAATTTTCATACCGAAAATATGCCAATTACTGAAAACGGCGATGGGTCATATTTTGGCCAAACCCCCCTGCAGTTTTCAAAATGTCTGAAATTTGACTCCTGAGCGTGATTTTTGAGCCGAATTCTGACACTCTGCACCTAATTTCAGTTTCAAATTACGACGTTTCATACATAATATATATGCCAATTACTGAAAACGGCGATGGGTCATATTTTGTCCAAACCCCCCAGCAGTTTTCAAAATGTCTGAAATGTCGGAAATTTGACTCCTGAGCGTGATTTTTGAGCCGAATTCTGACACTCTGCACCTAATTTCAGTTTCAAATTACGACGTTTCATACAAAAAATATGCCAATTACTGAAAACGGCGATGGGTCATATTTTGCCCAAACCCCAAAGCAGTTTTCAAAATGTCTGAAATGTCGGAAATTTGACTCCTGAGCATGATTTTTGAGCAGAATTCTGACTCTCTGCACATATTTTCAGTTTCAAATTACGACTTTTTATACCGAAAATATGCCAATTACTGAAAACGGCGATGGGTCATATTTTGCCCAAACCCCCCCAGCAGTTTTCAAAATGTCTGAAATGTCGGAAATTTGCCTCCTGAGCGTGATTTTTGAGCCGAATTCTGACTCTCTGCACCTATTTTCAGTTTCAAATTGCGACGTTTCATACCCAAAATTTGCCAATTACTGAAAACGGCGATGGGTCATATTTTGCCCAAACCCCCCCTGCAGTTTTCAAAATGTCTGAAATGTCGGAAATTTGACTCCTGAGCGTGATTTTTGAGCCGAATTCTGACTCTCTGCACCTATTTTCAGTTTCAAATTACTACTTTTTATACCGAAAATATGCCAATTACTGAAAACGGCGATGGGACATATTTTGCCCGAACCCAACTGCATTTTTTAAAATGTCTGAAATGCCGGAAATTTGACTCCTGAGCGTGATTTTTAATCCGAATTCTGACTTTCTGCACCTATTTTCAGTTTCAACTTACGACTTTTTATACCGAAAATATGCCAATTACTGAAAACGGCGATGGGTCATATTTTGCCCAAACCCCTCTGCAGTTTTCAAAATTTCTGAAATGCCGGAAATTTGACTCCTGAGCGTGATTTTTGAGCCGAATTCTGACTCTCTGCACCTATTTTCAGTTTCAAATTACGACTTTTTATACCGAAAATATGCCAATTTCTGAAAACGGCGATGGGTCATATTTTGCCCAAACCCCCCTGCAGTTTTCAAAATGTCTGAAATGCCGGAAATTTGACTCCTGAGCGTGATTTTTGAGCCGAATTCTGACTCTCTGCACCTATCTTCAGTTTCAAATTACGACGTTTCATACAAAAAATATGCCAATTACTGAAAACGGCGATGGGTCATATTTTGCCCAAACGCCCCAGCAGTTTTCAAAATATCTGAAATGTCGGAAATTTGACTCCTGAGCGTGATTTTTGAGCGGAATGCTGACTCTCTGCACATATTTTCAGTTTCAAATTACGAATTTTTATACCGGAAATATGCCAATTACTGAAAACGGCGATGGGTCATATTTTGCCCAAACCCCCCTGCAGTTTTCAAAATGTCTGAAATGTCGGAAATTTGACTCCTGAGCGTGATTTTTGAGCCGAATTCTGACTCTCTGCACCTATTTTCAATTTTAAATTACGACGTTTCATACCGAAAATATGCCAATTACTGAAAACTGCGATGGGTCAAATTTTGCCCAAACCCCCCCTGCAGTTTTCAAAATGTCTGAAATGTCGGAAATTTGACTCCTGAGCGTGATTTTTGAGCCGAATTCTGACTCTCTGCACCTATTTTCAGTTTCAAATTACGACTTTTTATACCGGAAATATGCCAATTACTGAAAACGGCGATGGGTCATATTTTGCCCGAACCCCCCTGCAGTTTTTAAAATGTCTGAAATGCCGGAAATTTGACTCCTGAGCGTGATTTTTGAGCCGAATTCTGACTCTCTGCACCTATTTTCAGTTTCAAATTACGAATTTTCATACCGAAAATATTCCAATTACTGAAAACGGCGATGGGTCATATTTTGGCCAAACCCCCCTGCAGTTTTCAAAATGTCTGAAATTTGACTCCTGAGCGTGATTTTTGAGCCGAATTCTGACACTCTGCACCTAATTTCAGTTTCAAATTACGACGTTTCATACATAATATATATGCCAATTACTGAAAACGGCGATGGGTCATATTTTGTCCAAACCCCCCAGCAGTTTTCAAAATGTCTGAAATGTCGGAAATTTGACTCCTGAGCGTGATTTTTGAGCCGAATTCTGACACTCTGCACCTAATTTCAGTTTCAAATTACGACGTTTCATACAAAAAATATGCCAATTACTGAAAACGGCGATGGGTCATATTTTGCCCAAACCCCAAAGCAGTTTTCAAAATGTCTGAAATGTCGGAAATTTGACTCCTGAGCATGATTTTTGAGCAGAATTCTGACTCTCTGCACATATTTTCAGTTTCAAATTACGACTTTTTATACCGAAAATATGCCAATTACTGAAAACGGCGATGGGTCATATTTTGCCCAAACCCCCCCAGCAGTTTTCAAAATGTCTGAAATGTCGGAAATTTGCCTCCTGAGCGTGATTTTTGAGCAGAATTCTGACTCTCTGCACCTATTTTCAGTTTCAAATTGCGACGTTTCATACCGAAAATTTGCCAATTACTGAAAACGGCGATGGGTCATATTTTGCCCAAACCCCCCCTGCAGTTTTCAAAATGTCTGAAATGTCGGAAATTTGACTCCTGAGCGTGATTTTTGAGCCGAATTCTGACTCTCTGCACCTATTTTCAGTTTCAAATTACTACTTTTTATACCGAAAATATGCCAATTACTGAAAACGGCGATGGGACATATTTTGCCCGAACCCAACTGCATTTTTTAAAATGTCTGAAATGCCGGAAATTTGACTCCTGAGCGTGATTTTTGAGCCGAATTCTGACTCTCTGCACCTATTTTCAGTTTCAAATTACGACGTTTCATACTGAAAATATGCCATTTACTGTAAACGGCGATGGGTCATATTTTGCCCAAACCCCTCTGCAGTTTTCAAAATGTTTGCAATGTCGGAAATTTGACTCCTGAGCGTGATTTTTAATCCGAATTCTGACTTTCTGCACCTATTTTCAGTTTCAACTTACGACTTTTTATACCGAAAATATGCCAATTACTGAAAACGGCGATGGGTCATATTTTGCCCAAACCCCCCTGCAGTTTTCAAAATTTCTGAAATGCCGGAAATTTGACTCCTGAGCGTGATTTTTGAGCCGAATTCTGACTCTCTGCACCTATTTTCAGTTTCAAATTACGACTTTTTATACCGAAAATATGCCAATTTCTGAAAACGGCGATGGGTCATATTTTGCCCAAACCCCCCTGCAGTTTTCAAAATGTCTGAAATGCCGAAAATTTGACTCCTGAGCGTGATTTTTGAGCCGAATTCTGACTCTCTGCACCTATCTTCAGTTTCAAATTACGACGTTTTATACAAAAAATATGCCAATTACTGAAAACGGCGATGGGTCATATTTTGCCCAAACCCCCCAGCAGTTTTCAAAATGTCTGAAATGTCGGAAATTTGACTCCTGAGCGTGATTTTTGAGCGGAATTCTGACTCTCTGACCATATTTTCAGTTTCAAATTACGACTTTTTATACCGAAAATATGCCAATTACTGAAAACGGCGATGGGTCATATTTTGCCCAAACCCCCCTGCAGTTTTCAAAATGTCTGAAATGTCGGAAATTTGACTCCTGAGCGTGATTTTTGAGCCGAATTCTGACTCTCTGCACCTATTTTCAGTTTTAAATTACGACGTTTCATACCGAAAATATGCCAATTACTGAAAACGGCGATGGGTCAAATTTTGCCCAAACCCCCCCTGCAGTTTTCAAAATGTCTGAAATGTCGGAAATTTGACTCCTGAGCGTGATTTTTGAGCCGAATTCTGACTCTCTGCACCTATTTTCTGTTTCAAATTACGACTTTTTATACCGGAAATATGCCAATTACTGAAAACGGCGATGGGTCATATTTTGCCCGAACCCCCCTGCAGTTTTTAAAATGTCTGAAATGCCGGAAATTTGACTCCTGAGCGTGATTTTTGAGCCGAATTCTGACTCTCTGCACCTATTTTCAGTTTCAAATTACGACGTTTCATACCGAAAATATGCCAATTACTAAAAACGGCGATGGGTCATATTTTGCACAAACCCCCCCTGCAATTTTCAAACTGTTTGAAATGTCGGAAATTTGACTCCTGAGCGTGATTTTTGAGCCGAATTCTGACTCTCTGCACCTATTTTCAGTTTCAAATTACGAATTTTCATACCGAAAATATGCCAATTACTGAAAACGGCGATGGGTTATATTTTGGCCAAACCCCCCTGCAGTTTTCAAAATGTCTGAAATTTGACTCCTGAGCGTGATTTTTGAGCCGAATTCTGACTCTCTGCACCTATTTTCAGTTTCAAATTACGACGTTTCATAGCGAAAATATGCCAATTACTGAAAACGGCGATGGGTCATGTTTTTGTCAAACCCCCCTGCAGTTTTCAAAATGTCTGAAATTTGACTCCTGAGCGTGATTTTTGAGCCGAATTCTGACTCTCTGCACCTATTTTCAGTTTCAAATTACGACTTTTCATACCGAAAATATGCCAATTACTGAAAACGGCGATGGGTCATATTTTGCCCAAACCTCCCTGCAGTTTTTAAAATGTCTGAAATGTCGGAAATTTGACTCCAGAGCGTGATTTTTGCGCCGAATTCTGACTCTCTGCACCTATTTTCAGTTTCAAATTTCGAATTTTTATACCGAAAATTTGCCAATTACAGAAAACGGCGATGGGTCATATTTTGCCCAAACCCCCCCTGCAGTTATCAAAATGTCTGAAATGTCGGAAATTTGATTCCTGAGCGTGATTTTTGAGCCGAATTTTGACTCTTTGCACCTATTTCAGTTTCAAATTACGACTTTTTATACCGAAAATATGCCAATTACTGAAAACGGCGATGGGTCATATTTTGCCCAAACCCCCTTGCAGTTTTCAAAATGTTTGCAATGTCGGAAATTTGACTCCTGAGCGTGATTTTTAATCCGAATTCTGACTTTCTGCACCTATTTTCAGTTTCAAATTACGACTTTTTATACCGAAAATATGCCAATTACTGTAAACGGCGATGGGTCATATTTTGCCCAAACCCCTCTGCAGTTTTCAAAATGTTTGCAATGTCGGAAATTTGACTCCTGAGCGTGATTTTTTATCCGAATTCTGACTTTCTGCACCTATTTTCAGTTTCAAATTACGACTTTTTATACCGAAAATATGCCAATTACTGAAAACGGCGATGGGTCATATTTTGCCCAAACCCCCCTGCAGTTTTCAAAATTTCTGAAATGCCGGAAATTTGACTCCTGAGCGTGATTTTTGAGCCGAATTCTGACTCTCTGCACCTATTTTCAGTTTCAAATTACGACTTTTTATACCGAAAATATGCCAATTTCTGAAAACGGCGATGGGTCATATTTTGTCCAAACCCCCCTGCAGTTTTCAAAATGTCTGAAATGCCGGAAATTTGACTCCTGAGCGTGATTTTTGAGCCGAATTCTGACTCTCTGCACCTATCTTCAGTTTCAAATTACGACGTTTCATACAAAAAATATGCCAATTACTGAAAACGGCGATGGGTCATATTTTGCCCAAACCCACCAGCAGTTTTCAAAATGTCTGAAATGTCGGAAATTTGACTCCTGAGCGTGATTTTTGAGCGGAATTCTGACTCTCTGAATATATTTTCAGATTCAAATTACGACTTTTTATACCGGAGAGGAACGGGGGGACAGAGAGAGACAGGGGGACAGAGAGAGGGACAATGGGATAGAGAGGGACAGGGGGACAGAGAGATGGAAAGGGGGGACAAGGGGACAGGGGGAAAGGGATCGGGGACATAGGACAGAAAATGTGGGCAAGGGGACAAAGTGAGGGACAGGGGGACAGGAGGAAAGGGGGAGATGTATGGGGGGGGAATGTTTGCGAGAGATAGAGAAGGGGTATTTAGAACGGTAAGTTAGAGAGGGGAGAACTAATGCGCATCATTGAAAAGCAAATGAGCATCATTGCAATAGCAGGAGCCACGCACATCTTCAGCCTGCGCTGTTGAGACATTGTCAATTAAGCGGTGTCCAATAACAGCATCTTCGGTATTTAAGCGATACCTTAAAAAATACTGGAAATATTGAAAGATGTTAATCCAGATTTAATCCCCTTGTGCAACGCACACAAGAGGCAACAGCTTCTAGCTCTACAAGCGGCAATATAAAATAGAGAATAGGCGATTGTTTTCACTCATAGTGTAATAAACCCACGGACCCACCCACCCGCTGAAGCCGTAAATACCAAGACATTACTTCCGTTTAAAATTAAGCCGGAATAATCCTCAGGTATGTGGAGGATGGGGGAGGCCTTTGATCAACCGCCGACTTCCTGCCCCCGTCAACGGGGCCATCAGCCCTCAGTGTGCCCTCAGCCAAATTCATGTGAAATATGTATATGTGTGTATTAAATATTTTAATTTATTATTTCCAAGATTTAGCTGTTAGCTCTTGGACCCCGCCTTTCTAAGCGTCGGTTGTCTAATGTACCGACTCTCGGCCTCTTTTCCTCCATCATATCTAAACAACATATATTTTTATCTAACACACTCACACATCCCCAAGATGCAGCCTTTAGCAGCTTCCTGACTTTCAGGTTCCTATTTACTGCAAGGTGAATAGAGGCATTAGTGTGTGTATGTTTGTGTCTGTGCGTGTGTGTGTACGTGTGTGTGTTTGTGTGTATACTCACCTAGTTGTAGTTGCGCGGGTTTAGCTCTGGCTCTTTGGTCCCACCTCTCAACTGGCAATCAACTGATGTACAGATTCCTGAGCCTACTGGGCTCTATCATATCTGCATTTGAAACTGTGTATGGAGTCAGCCTCCACCACATCATTGCCTAATGCATTCCATCTATTAACTACTCTGACACTGAAAAAGTTCTTTCTAACATCCCAGTGGCTCATTTGGGTACTAAGTTTCCACCTGTGTCCCCTTGTTCGCCTACCACCCGTGTTAAACAGTTTATCTTTATGTACCCTATCAATTGCTCTGAGAATTTTGTAGGTAGTGATCATGTCTCCCCTTACTCTTTTGTCTTCCAGTGTCATGAGGTGCATTTCTCGCAGTCTGTCCTTGTAACTCATGCCTCTTAGTCCTGGGACTAGCCTATTGGCATACCACTAAACTTTTTCAAGCTTCGTCTTGTGTTTGACAAGGTGTGTGTGTGTGTACGTGTGTAACACACACGTACTTATGTGGTACGTATGCACTACATAATTGTAAGGCGTTTGCTGAATAAGAAAAGTCGGCTAGCAGTCCACCCTTAACGACACAATTAACTCATTACATAAAAAATACGTGGCTGTGCAACAGTGTGTGGGAATTGGGGAACTGGTGTGCATTTAGACGGCTGGTGAGGACCAACAATGACGTAGAAGGATGGCACCAGCGTTTGAATCAAAGGGCAGTGAGAAGAAGAAGATGAAGCCACCCAAAAGGTGGCACGGGCATGAATAGCCCGTAAGTGGTGGCCCTTTTGAGCCATTACCAGTATCAAGAGCTAATACTGGAGATCTGTGTAGGTGCGAATGCACCCTGCGTGACGGGAGATGTCTCCCTTGTGAATGTGTTAAGATGAAGATGAAGCCACCCAAAAGGTGGCACGGGCATGAATAGCTCGTAAGTGGTGGCCCTTTTGAGCCATTACCAGTATCAAGAGCTGATACTGGAGATCTGTGGAGGCGCGACTGCACTCTGCGTGACGGGAGATGTCTCCCGGACCAAGTGGTGACCAGATGGTGGTGGGGCAGTGAGGGACAACTTGGCTTTATATATTTTAATCCCCTTACTGTACCGTGAGGCGTCCCTGGTAACCTTGCAATACCAACTGGTTTCTGATCAAAAGCTAAAGTCCAGTCGCCGCAAGGGGCAATAAAGAGAAACAGGAACATTTGTGGAAGCTTAGGGACCGTTACGAGGAAAAACAGATAAGCACCTCACAGTTCCTCAGGGGATGTTCGCGTTTTATCCCAGGAAGTGCCTGAACTAGAATTAGAAAACAGCAGTCTGTTTACTGGTTGTTATTTAACTTAAGTTAGTTGTAAATGATAATGTAAAAATAGCCACTGAGAACTGATGAGTTGCCCAAGACTTTTGCTCGTAAAGAGGGAATTGATTACCAACTTGGACTGCCTTTGAGCAGTCTGAGGGCAGCAATATCCCAGGAACATCAACTAAATTTCGGAGACTTGAGGCAAAGTGAAATTCACACCAGTTACTCCATCTATTATCATTCTATTATGCAGGAAGAACCGCACGTCTATGGGTCATCCAATAATGTTAGCAGACTTCTAGATGTTACCACTGCTAGGCTTAGGCTCGGCTACAAGTACCTCTGGGAGTTTGTAACATCTGCTGATGTAGATTTGACTAAATGTAAACTCTGTCAGCAGAACTATTCGCATACTTTGCATCATTATATAACGGAATGTGAAAAAATCGCGGAATTTAGAGATAACACCATCAATAGTGTCCAAGAAATGTGTAAGTACTTCATTCATAATGATGTGCTGCCCGAAATCTTAGCAAAGTGTCCAAAATTTGCTTACTGTAGGTAATGCATGCACATGACTGTAAAGCTGCCGCCCAGTTGGGTGGGTGTGCAGCACATGACTGTAAAGCTGCCGCCCAGTTGGGTGGGTGTGCAGCAAGACTAGTAACTGTGTGACTCACCATGGATGTAAAGTGCCTTGTATAGTGACTTGTGAGCCTCTTGTTGATCACTTGTGACACAAAGATTATTGATGTGTGTATTTGTGTAGGTGATTAGGTATGCATGTGTATGTATATGTGTATACGTAAATATATATGTACATATATGTATGAAAGTGTGTACATGTATATATAATATTAATAATTTTGTAACTAGCGTCAAAAATTGTTATTTGCTTAGCTAAACGAACTAGAGGGTTCAGTTCCTGAACCGATTATGTGCCTCTGTAATCCTTTACACCACCGCCCACGGGATGGGTATGGGGTGCATAATAAAGAAAGAAATTGAATTGGTCTGATTAAGACTTTATGACCAAGTAATCTATGTTTTGCTCCACTACTTACTGGTAGAGTATGGGGTGCATAACAAATAATAGCCTCCTTCGTGTGCGCTTTGTTTCTAAACGTGTTAGTCTTAAATCCTTTAATCTCAAATCTTGCTACAATGTACCTCTTAATATATCAATGTACCTCTTAATATATACCTCTTAATATATCACAGCAGTCTCCGTGGTGTAGTGGTAAGACACTCGCCTGGCGTTCCGCGAGCGCTATGTCATGGGTTCGTATCCTGGCCGGGGAGGATTTACTGGGCGCAATTCCTTAACTGTAGCCTCTGTTTAACGCAACAGTAAAATGTGTACTTAGATGAAAAAACGATTCTTCGCGGCAGGGGATCGTATTCCAGGGACCATAGGATTAAGGACTTGCCCGAAACGCTACGCGTACTAGTGGCTGTACAAGAATGTAACAACTCTTGTATATATCTCAAAAAAAAAAAAAAAAAAATGTTATGTACTCTCGCAACCCAATGTACCTTCTTGTATATAAATAAATAGATTTCAACTGTAAGGGGGTATGGTTTGCACCTTGTTATTCTAATAATGGATAAATAATTCTAATAATAGAAGCGCTAATTATATGAACAAGTGCCATGTATTTATTCAGATGAGAACAACAGCGAACACAAACCAGCGCATATACGAACGGAATGGTTTGTATGTACAAACTTCTCAGTGAACGAAGTTGTTTCTAGCCCGGTATCCGAAATTGCAGTATACGACTTGACCAGTCCCCGGTGGGGATCCCTTCCCTATTACAAATTTGTTTATGAATGTATTTGCTTATTATCTTGCCTACTTTTTGTGGATCTGCTTATATTCTATTTATTACAACTTGTTTATTACCTTTCATATATACTGATTGATGATTTATTTGATTGAAAAAAATAAATAAAAAGAATGCAAAGTAGTGCATTCACCATGAGAGCAATGTTTCCTTCAGAAAGTATATAAACGAGTACCATTGTATTTTAATAAATGAATTGCAAGCATATTCTTTAATTAAAAATAAACAGGAAAACATAAGAGTTAAATGTAGAAAACCAGTTACAAACAATAGTAAGAAGTAGAAAAATAAAATATGGCATCAGAAAGAACACTGGAACGCCTAGGTGAGCGTCGCCGCCATTATCACAACACGGGACGGTGAGTGTCCAGACATGAGCATAAAACCTTCCCACGTACGATCGTCGTCGCCCCTAAATCAACACAACAACCTTCCCACAAACTGCACCTATCATAAAGAAGAAGCCCACCATTGACCTTCAAGTGCTCACATCAAGTCTAACTCTACAACAGCCTAAGAAACAACACTCAAGCCTTTCCTAAGCCTCAACATTGACGCCCCACCGTGAGGCGTCACCCAGCATCACCACTCATGCAGTCATCCGAGGAGAAAACCTTCCCACAAACTGCACCTATCATAAAGAAGATGAAGACTCACCAGTGTCCAGAGTGTGGGAAGATATTCACTCGTCTTGGAAATATGAAGACTCACATGTTAGTGCATTCTGGTGAAAAACCTCATAAATGTTCAGAGTGTGGGAAGAGGTTCAGTCAGCTTGGAAGTATGAAGACTCACATGTTAGTACATTCGGGTGAAAAACCTCATAAGTGTCCAGAGTGTGGGATGAGGTTGAGACACCTTGGACATATGAAGACTCACATGTTAGTGCATTCGGGTGAAAAACCTCATAAGTGTCCAGAGTGTGGGAAGAGGTTCAGTCGTCTTGCACATATGAAGACACATGTTAGTGCATTCGGGTGAAAAACCTCATAAGTGTCCAGAGTGTGGGAAGAGGTTCAGTCAGCTTGGAAGTATGAAGCGTCACATGTTAGTACATTCGGGTGAAAAACCTCATAAGTGTCCAGAGTGTGGGATGAGGTTGAGACACCTTGGACATATGAAGACTCACATGTTAGTGCATTCGGGTGAAAAACCTCATAAGTGTCCAGAGTGTGGGAAGAGATTCCGTCAGCTTGGACATATGAAGACTCACATGATGATGCACATTGATGAAAGACCTTTTGAGTGTAGCAGAAGGTTTAAAGATCGTGGATCTATAATACGTCACATGTTGGTACATACAGAAGAAAGGCCTTTTGAGTGTGATGAGTGTGGCAGAAGGTTTAAAGATCGTGGATCTATAATACGTCACATGTTGGTACATACAGAAGAAAGGCCTTTTGAGTGTGATAAATGTGGCAGATTATTTAAGTCACGTAAAGGTATAAAAGCACACGTGTTAGTGCATTTGAATGATAAACCTTCATGAGTGTCAAAAGTTTTAAAAGAGATTCAGTCATCTTTGTCGGTCCGTCTAATTACCAAAAACTAGGACATGCTACACACGCTTCAGAAAACTTCCTGGCAATACGTTAGTAATGAATAAATATGATATATTTACTCATTACAATGTTGGTGCTGAACATACAACATGAAAAAACATAATTTTAATCCGAAAAAGTATCTTTTTATAAAGAAATTAGACGAAAATAAAGAGCAGGTGACGCCAAATCAAGTCGACGATCCAAGCTTCAATGTTGTGGAGCGACTTATCCGCAATCACTGTTATCGCGACAGTCCGCAAGACTGATCTTATCTCATCTGCAGTTGCTAGTAAATCCACTGTTTATGTGAATGAATGTCTGACCAGGTGCAGGCAAAATCTCTTTTTTTAAACTGCATGGCTTCTGCAAAAATTCCCCTACAATTAAACACTGTTTTGTGCGAGATGGTAAAATTATAGCTAGGAGGACTGACACTGGAAAAACCTATTCAATAACCACAGAAGCTCACCTTAATTCTTTCCTCAATGACTGTGGGATATCTGCTGTATAGCCTGAATTCAAATTATAATCTCATTTAACTACCTTTGTGTACTCTAGCTCTGCCTTTCCCTTCAAAAGGTTTTAACTTTAGTTAAAAAAAAAAAAGAATAATATTGTCATCTTTATTATTGTCTTTTTTTCTTTTTACTCCCATGTTCCATAGTACACTGGCTTTGCCCGTGTCCTCTAGTATTAACTTCATTATCCAGTGTTCCTGAGTGTATCTCTATTTAAACTACCTCAGTTTGTTTTAGTGTAACTTTAGTATTCAACTATAGTGTACTTATAATAGTATAGTAAGCAAGCTTTTCATCTTATAGATTTCATAATTGTTTTTTTACTTTTTTGGTCATCTATTGTTATTAATTATTCTAGTTAATTTTTTACATTCCTAGTTCCCATTAAGTTTTTTTTTTTTCTTTTTACTTTTTTCTTTGTTTTCTATTTTGTAATTTGCCATTCTTGCCTTGTTTTCCTGCAAACAGCCTTTTTATGCAGACAAGTATAGACCCAGAACTAAACCTCTTATCCACTATCTATGACAATCATCACTTCAATGATCAAAATTGCAGATATTTTACAGCACATGATGTAAACAATGTATTAACAGATAATCACAATATCTCTGTAATCAACTTGAACGTTAGATCCCTAGGTAAACACTTCGATGATGTTATACGAGCCAAAAGTGACGTTATTTTTAAGAGGATGGGTTGATAGGATACCGTGTTTCTGATTGGGGGAGAGAAACGCAAGCCAGTATGGGGGGGACTTGTTTATTAAATAGTAGTGTACAGATAAGTGCAGTAACACAATATGATCAATGTCAAAGAGACTATAAGACAAAGTCTATAACATAGCTGGATAGATACAGCGGTAGAGCAAAAGTGAATCTAATGAGAATAAACAGTAGCACATTATAACAGATGCATAGTACCAGTTAGCCAGATAATGCAAAGCTGCAGAACACAAAATATGCTTATTGCTATAATTAAAGTACAAGACAAATATTATAAGATAGTTGAGACTTAAAGTAAATCTAATGAGTAAATCTAAATAAATCTAATACTTTAGCCACGTTATTGTGACTCGTCGCCTGCATAAATCTAACGAGAATAATCCGTGTCAACATTTATAACGGGTGCATAAAGTCAAGTTCCCTGATAGTGTAATAAGCTGCAGAACACACATTATGTTTATTGGCTATAATTAAAAGTACATGACAAGTGGTAATAACATAGTTGAGTATATACAGTCAGACAGATAAATAAATCTATCAAGGTAATAAACAGTGGAACAATTAATAAGAGTATGCATAGAGCCAAGTAACAAGATAGGATAAATGCCTAGGTGAACCTAGGTGAGTTAATACAGTAAATAACAAGTGCAGCGAATGGTACATAGAGACTGGGAAGTGCCTGTTGTTAAATAGGAGGAAAATAACACAGACCATTAGGCCTAGCCGCCAAGGAGAAAAGATATATAAGATTTCCCGGGTTAATGGTAGAGCTTGCTAGTGCCTAGATTGCGTGTAAAGTTTGCAACAATAAGTTGAAACTACAAGGGTGCCCTTGACATATCTTGACAAGGGTGCTCTAGAAATATCTAGAGCATCTAGATCTAACAGTATTTATGTCATGGGTGACTTTAATTTTAGCGGAATAAACTGGTTGAACAAAACAGGGAATAGTGAAGCAGAAGATTTTCTAGAATTAATTGACGATTGCTTTCTTACGCAACACATTAAGGAACCAACACGGGAAAATAATATTTTAGATTTAGTGTTAACTAACAGGGAAACGCAAATTAATGACATCGAAATAGGGAGTGAGCTAGGGAGCAGTGATCACAAAGAAATCAGATTTAGCATAGAATGGAATAGACCAGTAGGAGAAAATTCTGTTAAAGTGCCAGATTTTCGTAAAGCTGATTTTAATAGCATAAGAAATTTTTTGGGTCAAATTGATTGGAAAGTCTTGGGTATGGGGTGTGGGCCGGTCTTGGAGCGAGACATGAACCCAGCGATAGGTGACTTAAATGGGGATTTCGATGTGGATTCAATATATAACTTATTTAAGAATATTCTAAACAAAGCACAGGAACGTAGTATACCATACAAATTGAATAGATCGAATACTAATGACCCAAAGTGGATAACAAAGAATTTGAAGAACCTTATAGGTAAAAAGAGAGCTTGGTACAAAAGGATTAAAAATGGGGAGGTCACTTTAGAACAGGAATTCGTACAACTGGTTAGAAATGTTAAAAAAGAGATAAGGAAAGCAAAAAGAAACTATGAAGTTCGCATAGCAGGGCAAGCAAAGACAAATCCTAAAGGGTTTTTTCAGTTATATCGTACTAAGACTAGGGAAAGGATAGGTCCATTAAAAACTGAGACAGGTCAAATAACAGATAGTGATGAAGAGATGAGTAGTATTTTTAATAAATATTTTGTATCTGTATTTACTAAAGAGGAACTTAACAATATGCCTTCAGCCGAACAAGTCTATGTGGGTGGGGACGAGGACAGGTTGACGAGTTTAACAGTTACCAGGGAGGATGTTCTTAAACAGATAGTAAAACTCAAACCAAACAAATCCCCAGGGCCGGATGAAGTGTTTGCCAGGGTGCTTAAAGAATGCAAAGAGGAGCTTTGTGACCCACTGTCAACCATATTTAATAAATCATTAGAGTCAGGCAGAGTGCCAGAGTTTTGGAAAGTTGCTAATGTGATACCAGTTTTTAAGAAAGGAGATAGATCACTTGCGTCTAACTATCGACCAATTAGCCTAACGTCTATTGTGGGAAAGTTACTCGAATCTATAATAGCAAATAAAATTCGTCTTCATCTTGAAAAACATAAATTAATAATTGAGTCGCAACATGGTTTTATAAATGGCCGTTCATGTTTAACAAATTTGTTATCTTTTTATTCTAGCATTGTTGAGGCAGTTGATAGTGGTAAGGATTGCGATGTTGTATACCTTGACTTTAGCAAAGCTTTTGATACAGTGCCACATGAAAGACTGATTAAAAAGATAGAGTCTCATGGTATTGGGGGTGCTATATTAAGCTGGATTAGGGCATGGCTATACCAAAGGAAACAGAGAGTTAGTATAAATGGAATCAAGTCAGAGTGGGAAAATGTTGTAAGTGGAGTGCCTCAAGGCTCTGTCCTGGGACCTCTGTTGTTTATAATATATATAAATGATTTAGATTCAGGTTTGAGTAGCAACATTTGCAAATTGCCGATGATACGAAAATCGGTAGGGAAATTAATTCGGAGGAGGACTCACTATCACTTCAAGTTGATCTAGATAGGGTTTTGAAATGGTCAAAGGATTGGCAGATGCAGTTTAATGCTGATAAATGTAAAGTTCTGAGGTTAGGTAATGATGATAGAGTTACAAGATACGAGCTAGATGGTGTTGTGATTGCGAAGTCGGATTGCGAAAGGGATCTGGGAGTTATGATTAGTAAGAATTTAAAACAAAAGGATCAATGCATAAATGTTCGTAATAAGGCAAATCGGACACTTGGATTTATTAATCGCAGCGTTAGTAACAAGACACCTGGTGTGGTTCTCAAGCTATATCTTGCTCTAGTTAGGCCCCATTTAGATTATGCAGTTCAGTTTTGGTCGCCATATTATAGAATGGATATAAATTCACTTGAACGTGTCCAGCGTAGGATGACTAAGTTAATTCCCCAAATTAGAAATCTTTCATATGAAGAAAGATTAACAAAGCTTAAGTTGCATTCACTGGAAAGGCGAAGAGTTAGGGGTGACATGATAGAGGTTTACAAGTGGATGAATGGACATAACCGGGGGGATATTAATAGGGTATTAAAAGTATCAACACAGGACAGAACACGAAACAATGGGTATAAATTGGATAAGTTTAGATTTAGGAAAGACTTGGGTAAATACTGGTTCAGTAACAGGGTTGTTGATTTGTGGAACCAATTGCCGCGTAACATTGTGGAGGTGGGGTCCCTCGATTGTTTCAAGCACGGGTTGGACAAGTATATGAGTGGGATTGGGTGGTTATAGAATAGGAGCTGCCTCGTATGGGTCAATAGGCCTTCTGCAGTTACCTTTGTTCTTATGTTCTTATGTATATGGGAACTAGCTGCAGGCAGCGATCGCTACACTTGGGGATCCGGCGAAGTACCCCCTGAAATAGGGAATAAGAGAGAATGACCATGGGGTAGCACAGAACTGAGAAAAGTTGACTAGGCAGTTAAGGAAGGAGGGCGGGCGTTTCGATGCAAAGTGGACTGGAGCTGCAGTGAAAGTGAGGGAGAGGCACCTCATACATACCCTTAAGAGCTCCACCCCACACTGCGCGCGCAGCACCCGCCGGAAGCGCTGCGCAAATGTTTTTCTCCCTTATCAGAAACCCCCTCCCACTTTACAGGTAAAGCAGGGGCCATTACTTGTGGATGTTAAATTCCACAACTGGTACAGACACAAACATGTGGCTGCAGCTACACATAACCCATGAGACCTTGCTGCATATTTGTATTTAATATTGCCGTAATTTCAAATCAAATCAAATGAAATCAAATGTTTATTTAGGTAAGGTACATACATACAAGAGATTTTACATAGAGTGATTGATTTATAGATAGGGCTAGTACATACAATGCCTAAAGCCACTATTATGCAAAGCGTTTCGGGCATGAAAAACTTAAATGACTAAAGCTTAATACTAATTGAGCATAAAGAATAAAATGAAAACATGGAATGAAAACATAGCTGAAAAAACAGCACAAATACAATTCTGTCGACAAACCGCGCTCATTAAAAAAAACAGACATTGGTTGACAATAGAGGGGTAAGGTAGGTTACAGGGAATTTATTAGGTATAGCTTCGTTTTTATCTTAAACTGGTTGAGAGAGGTACAGTCTTTAACATGGTTGGGAAGGTCATTCCACAATCTGGGTCCCTTGATTTATAGAGCATTTGTAGTTTGATTAAGTCATACTCTAGGAATATCAAAACTGTATTTATTTCTGGTGTGGTGCTCATGGGTTCTGTTACAACCTTCTATGAAGCTTTTGAGGTCAGGATTGGCATTACAGTTTAGCGTTTTATATATGTATAATACACATGAGAGAATGTGCAGTGACTTAATGTCTAACATTTCTCTTAACTAACATTAGCAAACCACCTCTAGAGACAAGGGAGTTAAGCTTTAGGCTGCACAATGAAACTGCTATAAACAATTTTATAACTGCTGCTGATAATGTCAACTGGGAGTCCGAGTTAGGTAACATTGGGGACATCAACCTAGCAGTGCAATCTTTTCTTCAAACAACTCTTAGCCTTTATAACACCCACTGTCCTATGCTTACAAAACAAGTCACAAGCAAAAGACTTAACAATCCTTGGCTTACAAAGGGAATACTTAAATCCATTAACAAAAAAAACGACCTTGAGAAGAAGTATAGGCTAGGAACAGTCTCCAAAGAATTCTCAAAGAATTACTCGTTATTGCTATCTAAAATAATTAGACGAGCCAAAACTAAATACTATGAAGATAAATTTACCCAAATAAAGAGCAACATTAAAAAACTTGGAGCACAATTTCACAAATATTGGGATCAAAGAAGATTTTAAATAACAAACCAACACCCCTTTCCAATAACGCTGGTCAGCTTTCAGCCTCTGATTCTGCTACTGAGTTCAATAGGTTCTTCTCTTCCATTGGGTCATCCCTTGCAAATGATATTCCATCTTCCTGTACTGATGTTAAGGACTATCTTACAGGTAACTATCCACAGTCTCTGTACCTAAAGCCTACTAGTTCCACTGATGTCAATGAAATAATCCTTTCCCTTAAAACCAAGTCAAGTGCCCTCGAGGAGATACCAACTTTAATTTACAAAAAAGCCTCCAGATCTCTAGCCCCTGCTATTGCATTGCTCTTCAACAAGTCACTTGAACTCCAAACCTTTCCTGACATTCTTAAAAAAGCAAGAGTAACCCCTGTCCACAAATGTGGTGATCTCACAGATGTTAACAACTACAGACCTATATCAATCCTGCCTAACTTGTCAAAAATATTCGAAAAACTAATCTACAAGCAGCTTTACTCTTTTCTAGCCAAACACAATATACTTAGCTCTTGTCAATATGCCTTCAGACCCAAAAAAGCACTAACGATGCACTTATTAGTATGATTAAATTAATTCATGCAGCTCTTGATAAAAAGGAGTTTCCTGTTGGGTTATTTGTGGACCTGCGTAAGGCTTTTGACACTGTCAACCATCAAAACCTTCTTCTTAAATTACATCATTATGGAGTCAGAGGACACTCCCTGCAATACCTCAAATCTTATCTTACTGACAGGCTCCAGTATGTTTCTGTGAATAATACAATTTCTCCCACCCTACCCATCAACATTGGTGTTCCTCAGGGCAGCATACTTGGCCCTCTCTTTCTCATCTACATTAATGACCTTCCAAATGCCTCCCAACACCTCAAACAATTCTATTTGCTGACGACACAACCTTCATTTACTCCAGTCCTGACCCCCTTGCTCTAAATACCACAGTAAATACTGAGCTAGAGAAAGTCCATCTTTGGCTAACCGCCAACAAACTCACGCTTAACATTGACAAAACGTTTTATATTCTGTTTGGCAATAAATCCTCTAATCAGATAAATCTCAAATAAACAATACCCAAATTTGTAACAAATTAGATGGCAAATTCCTTGGCGTTCTCATCGACCACAAGCTGAATTTCCAGGGTCACATTCTAAATATATAAAAAAAAGTTTCAAAAACTGTTGGCATTCTTTCTAAGATCAGATATTATGTACCCCGCCCTGCCCTGGTTACTCTCTATTACTCCCTCATCTATCCATACCTCAACTATGGTATTTGTGCTTGGGGTTCTACTACCCAAAATCATTTATGTCCTCTTATTACCCAACACAAAGCTGCTATTAGGACAATATCCAACTCTGGCCCCAGACATCACTCGGTACCCTTACTCAAATCTCTGAATATGTTAGATATTAAGTCACTGCACATTCTCTCTTGTGTATTATACATATATAAAACGCTGAACTGTAATGCCAATCCTGACCTCAAAAGCTTCACTGAAGGTTGTAACAGAACCCATGAGCACCACACCAGAAATAAATACAGTTTTGATATTCCTAGAGTACGACTTAATCAAACTAGAAATGCTCTACAAATCAAGCTAGGGACCCAGAATGTGGAATAACCTTCCCAACCATGTTAAAGACTGTACCTCTCTCAACCAGTTTAAGATAAAAACTAAACACTACCTAATAAATTCCCTGTAACCTACCTCACTCCTCTATTGTCAACCCATGTCTGTATTTTTTTTTTTTTGTTTAATCAACACTGTTTGTCAACCTATTGTATTTGTGCTGCTTTTTCAGTCATGTTCCCCCTTTTTTTTCTTTAATTGTATTTGTTCTCAACACTTTTTATTCTTTATGCTCAATTAGTATTAAGTTCTAGATATTAATGTTTTTCTTGCCCGAAACGCATTGCGTAATAGTGGCTTTAGGCATTGTATGTACTAGCTCTATCTATATATCAATCCATTAATGTAACATCACTTGTATGTATGTATGTACCTTACCTGAATAAACATATTTATTTATTTATTTATAACATATTCAGAGAGAGATTGATATCCCCAGAGTTAAACTTAATCTGTGTAAACACTCTATGCAAATAAAGGGACCCAGTTTATGGAACTCACTCCCTACTGAATTGAAAAGCTGTCCAACTTTTACATCATTCAAAATCAATACTAAAAAGTACCTAATTTCATCTTCATAGTTTTTCACTTTTTGCCCTAAAATTGCACTGTATCAATTACTACCCAATCTCCCAACCTTTATGTTTCCAATTTGAACATCTTTACCATTGTGATCATTGCTGTTTTCTTATATGTGCTGCCAATCTGTTGTATGGTGTTTATAAATCTTGTTTATCTGTATCTTCCCCTTCCCTGCTCAGCTCGTTGTCGCCGTGTGGGGGCTTCGTGGGCGGCTGCTGGAGTATGATGCTCCTTGGGACAGTCCTCTGTCCTTTTCTAGCCTTGTGCTCCTGCTGCCGTCCTCTCCAATTCTGCTGAGCATCTTTTCCTTTTCCTTCTGTTTCGTTTTTCTCCCCCCTCTTCTCCTATCTGCTTGCCGTTTCGTGCCGACCTTTTGCTCGTTCTGGTTCTTCCCTTGGACTTCTTCTATTTTGACGCCCGGGTGCTTGAGGAGGCATACTCTTGCACCCGTAGAACTGTAGTACCCGACGTCGAGAGCGAGGGGAACCTTTTATTGTCAATCCCCCTTTCGTCGCTGAACCCGATCTCGACGGACTGTCGGTTTCTTAAGGTGGCGTTTGTGGGGCGTATACTCACGACGCACCCCTAGGAGGCCCCGACAAGATCGGCGATAGCTTCTTGTTGGGTGTCCTGCCTCTAATTGTGGCTCCATGGTGGGTGTGAGGGCACATTCGTGAATGAATTCTTCTTTTCGTCAAGATGATAACCCCTGTTTCGGCTGCTTCTGGCTTACCTTCTCAGGCTCGTGGGGTGGGCGACCAAGCCCCCGAGTCGGTCCGTATTGGAAGACCGGGCTCTGTAGCCTCCGCTGCATTGGGCCCCGACCTTGCTTCTCCTTTGGCCTTTCTGACTCCTTCTCCTGGCTCCCCTCCCTCCTCTGTGGTTGGGTCGAGCCCCACGCCCCCAGTGGTGACTACCTCGTCCCCTGGCGCGGCTCCTTCTCTAGTTGTAACTACTGCGCCTTTTAACCCCTCTCTCTCTGGGGGTTCTCAACGCCGTCCTCGTCACGGCCGCCCTCGCTCGATTCCTTCCAGTTCTGCTACCTATCAAGCCTTGTTTGGTCCCGCTTCATGGGCCAAATATTTTGATCTCCTCCCTGTTGATTCTGCGCCTCCTGACGATTTCTCCCTCCATCGACATCTCATTGATTCCGTGGATGCCTCCATTACTTTCAACCCCACTCGTCTCGGTACACGTGTCGTTGCTGCTCCTTCTCAGGATGCTGCTTCCCGCTTGGCTGCCTTATCCTGCCATGGCGAGACCCCCGTTCGGGTCTCGAAGAACGCTCAGTTGAATGCCAGTGTTGGCACTATTTTGCTCCCGCCCCATGTTGCGACCGGTGTTCGGGACCTGCGCGACTGCCACGACGATATTCGACATATCCTCGCTGCCCAGGGCCATTCTATTCTCCAGGTGGACACGTTTACTCGTCCCCCTCGTGGTAGTCGCCGTCAACCCCTCCGGGTTGTGAAGATTACCTTTGATGGTAGGACCCTTCCACCCTCTGTCATTCTTGCTGGTGCCAGGTGCTCTGCCCAGGAGTACATTCCTTCTCCTCGGCTCTGCAACAAGTGCTGGAGGTTTGGGCATGGTGCCCTCCGCTGCTCCGGGACTGTCTCTCTCTGTCCTTTGTGTGGTGGCGAAGGTCACTCTAAGTCGGAGTGCACTTCTCCCCAGGCTCGTTGCCTCAACTGTGGTGAGGCCCATCCTACCTTCTCCCGTGCGTGTGTCCATTACAAGCTTGAGGCAGCCGTCCTCAACCTGAAGCACCGGGAGCGTTTATCTTTTCCTGAGGCGAGGCGCCAGGTTTGCCGGCTCCCGCCTTATGCTAATATCTCTTATGCTCGCGTGTTGCGCTCTTCCTCTCCTCGTCCTTCCCGCCTTCCTCAGACTCACAACCGTTTCCGGGCCTTGGACCCTGATGCGCCCACTGCCCCCTCCTCTGTTCCTTTGGGTTCTCTCCCGAAGAATCCTCCTCCTGGTCCTCTGTCTGGGGTTCCCCTTCCTTCTACCCGGTCTGTCGTGTCTTCTGTGTCTTCTTCCTCGTCCCCCTCCGATCCTCCTTCCCATCCTCTTCCTCCATCTATCGGCTCTCCCCACCGCCTGTTGGTGCGGGCGGATGTCCATCGCTCTCCTAACGGCCGTCGTGTGTGCTCTCGTTCGGCTTCTGTTGAGACACTGGAATCCGTTGCCCTGTACGTAGTTGCTGGGACACCGGTCTCTTTAAGTCAGAAGCGTAAGCCTGGCTCCTCTCCTTCCTCTTCCCCGGCGGGTAAGAAGGCTTCGCTTTCTTCCTCAGCTCCTCCTTCTGGCTCTGTTGCTCCTTCCCCTCCCGTTTCAGTGCTTGCGCCCCCTGTTCCTGCTATGGAGGTTTCTTTGGCCCCTGCTTCCCTTTCGGTTGCTGCTCTTGCTGGGGTGCGCTCCCCTCTTTCTACTCCCCCTCTTCCTGCTGCTGTCCTTGACTGCTCCTCTCCGTTGTCTCCTCCTCTTCCTCCTCCTCCTCCGGACCCTGCCCGCCCACCTCTGATCTGTTCTCCCGTTTCCTTCCCTCCGTCTTTGCTCAGTTTACCCATGCCCCCTAACCCTGACTTTGCTGACCCTGATCCCGACCCTGATATTCTTTAACGTGCTCTGTTGCTCTTTCGCCTTTGTTTCTTCTTTGTTCTCTGTTTTTGTCCTTTCTCTTCTCGTCGTTGTCCATTCTTCAATGGAACGTTCGAGGTTATTACGCCAATTTCCTCGAACTCCAACTTCTGATTTCGCGGTTTTCGCCCCTTTGTGTCTGTCTCCAGGAGCCAATGCTTGGTGCTCGTCCTGGTCGTCTTCGTGGCTATTCCTTTCTCTCCCCCCCCCCCCCTCCAGGCATTGCTGGGGCTTCTAATTCTTCTGCTCTCTTGATTCGGGCTGATGTTCCCTTTGTTCCTTTACTTTTTCCTTCGCCTCTCCATTGTTCTGCTGCTCGTATCTTTGTGGGGAAATGGTACACAGTTTGTTCCATTTATCTCCCCCCCGAGTGTCCCGCTCTCTCTTCCTGATTTGAAACACCTCCTAGACTCCTTGCCGGAGCCTGTGCTCCTGCTGGGTGACTTCAATTGTCGTCATTCTCTTTGGGGTGACGTTCTGACGAATACCCGGGGTCGCCTCCTTGAGCCGTTTCTCCTCTCTTCTTCCCTGTCTCTTCTGAATTCTGGTGAGCCCACTCATTTGGACTCTCGGACTCGCACCCTTTCTTGTCTTGATCTTTCTCTCTGCTCTTCTTCTCTTTACTTAGTTTTCACGTGGCAGGTTCTTGGTGACCTCCATGGAAGTGATCATTTCCCCATCCTTGTTTCCTTTTTCTCTTTTCGCCCTTCCCTCTCTTTCCCTAGGTGGCAGTTTGCTAAGGCAGACTGGACCCTATTTACCCTCAGTGCTGCTCTCTCTGACCTCTCCCTTCTGCCTCTCTCTCGCGCTCTCCTCCTTTTTCATGACTGTCTTCAACGCTGCCCTCCGCTCTATTCCTCGCTCTTCCTCTCGGGGTCCACGGAAGTGCGTTCCCTGGTGGAATGCGGACTGTGCTCGGGCGGTCCGCTGTAAGCGTGCAGCCTGGAAGAGGCACCGCCGTAGGCAGACGACCGATTCTTTTCTTTTCTTTCGGAAAGCGAGTGCGGTGGCCCATAGGGCCATCCGTACAGCTAAACGTGAATGTTGGCCATCTTATGTCTCAACAATTACGTCCGAGACCCCTCTGGCCCAGATCTGGAAGCGTATCCGCAAGATAGCGGGTAAGTTCGTTCCCGATGTTTCACCGGTCCTTCACCTCCGTGATACTCTTGTGGCGGACCCGTTGCAGGTTGCTTCCGAACTGGGTTCCCACTTTTCTTCTGTTAGCTCTGGTCTTCATCTTCCCCAATCTTTCCTTCTTCGTAAACCTGTCCTTGAGTCTCGTCCTTTAGATTTCTGCATTCATCTTCAGCTTCCCTATAATGATCCCTTCTCTCTCTCTGAACTTCGTTCTGCCCTGGCCCTCTGCGGTTCTACGGCGGCGGGCTCCGATGGTATTCATTATGAGATGCTTCGCCATCTCCCTCCGAGCACGTCTCAGTATTTACTGAGTCTGTATAATCGGATCTGGGAGTCGTCGTCAGTCCCTGAGGACTGGCTCGATGCCGTTGTCCTCCCTGTTCGCAAACCGGGGTCTCTGGGTACTTCCCCTAAGGACTTTCGCCCTATTGCTCTCACAAGTTGTGTCTGCAAACTCTTTGAACGTATGGTTAACGTTCGTCTGATGTGGTTCCTGGAACACCATCACCTCCTCTCCCCTTCTCAATTTGGTTTCCGCAAGTGCCGCAGCACGACAGATGTCCTGGTGAACTTGGAGGTCTATATTCGTACTGCTTTTGCTGCGAAGACCTCCGTTGTTGCCGTCCTTTTTGACCTAGAAAAGGCTTACGACACCACTTGGCGTTATCATATCCTATCTCAACTTCATTCTTTTGGCCTTCGTGGTCATCTCCCTCTCTTTCTCCGCAGCTTCCTCTCTCGTCGTTCCTTTCGGGTGCGCCTTGGTACCGCTCTCTCTCCCTCTTTTCAGCAATACGAAGGTGTGCCCCAGGGTAGTGTTCTGAGCACTACTCTTTTTCTGGCTGCCCTCAATGGTCTTCTTTCCTCTCTTCCTTCTGGTGTCTTCTCCGCTCTCTATGTCGATGATCTTACCCTTTGTTGTCAGGGTGATGATTCGCCTCTCCTTCAACGCCGGCTTCAACTTGCAATTGATGCCGTGTCGTCTTGGGCTACAGGTCATGGCTTCAAGTTCTCTACTTCTAAGACTTGTGCCATGACTTTTACGCGGAAACGGGTTGTTCTTCGTCCCTCTTTGTCACTTTATGGTCATCCCCTTGAATACAAAGATTCCGCGAAGCTTTTGGGGTTATTCCTTGACACTCGTTTGTCTTGGTCTCCCCATATCTCTTACCTCCGTGTTGAGTGCTCTAAGGCCCTTACCCTCCTTCGGGTCTTGTCCCATACTTCTTGGGGGGCAGATAGGCGCGCTCTCCTTGCTTTACATTCCTCTCTCGTCCTGTCTAAGCTCGATTATGGTTGCCCTGCTTACTCGTCTGCTTCTCCTTCTACTCTTCGCCGTCTTGATGCTTTGCACCATACTGGGTTGCGCCTCAGTTCTGGTGCCTTTCGTTCGACTCCCGTCCTTAGCTTGTATGTTGACACTGGCTTCCTGTCTCTCCAGGACCGCCGTGATCGCTACTGTCTTCGCTATCTTGCGCGGTCCTTGCAACATCCTTCCTCTCGCCTCTGTCGTGCTTTAACTTTTACCCCTCCTGCGGTTCCTGTTCCTCTTCACCACCTCCCTCTTTCTGTCCGGTTATCTCGCCTACAGGATTCTCTCTCCGTTCGTATTTCTGATGTTTCTCCTCGTGTTGTTCCTTCTTTGCCCCCGTGGAGGGTCCCTCTTCCGCGGTTTTGTACTTCCTTGACCCGTATCACTAAAGCTTTTACCCCTCCTACGGTTCTAAAACGCCTTTTCCTCGAGCACTTTTCTTCTCACTCCCGCTCCGTTTCTGTCTTCACCGATGGGTCTAAGTCAGCGGACGGTGTTGGCTACTCTGTTGTTTTTCCTGATCGCACTTATATGTGTCGCTTGCCTCCGGAGACTAGCATCTTTACAGCGGAACTTTATGCTATTCTCTATGCTCTTCGTCTCCTGCTTTCTCGTTGTCAGTTTTCCTTTGTGGTTGTTGTTGACTCTCGTAGTGCCCTCATGGCTCTCGGGTCCTTTAATCCGGTTCATCCAGTAGTTGTCGAGATCCAGCATTGGCTGTTTCTCGTTCACAGTAAATTTAAGTCGGTTGAGTTTTGTTGGGTTCCCAGCCATATTGGTGTGACTTTAAATGAGCGTGCGGATGCTGCTGCTAAGGAAGCTGTCCGCTCTTGTCCCATCTCTCGTAAAGGCATTCCATATTCCGACTTTTACCCGGTTATCCATTCCTCAGTCCTTACCCGTTGGCAGGCTTCTTGGTTGTCTGTTACTGGTAACAAGCTACGTACTCTTAAATGTTGTGTTTCCTCGTGGCCGTCCTCCTTCCACCGTAACCGGCGATGGGAAACAGCTCTGGCGAGGTTGCGTATTGGCCATACTCGCTTAACTCATGGTCACTTGATGGAGCGCCGCCCTGCTCCTTATTGTCCTAATTGCATTGTCCCTCTTACGGTCGTGCATGTCCTTCTTGAATGTCCTGACTTCCAGGACGAGCGTGTGTCTTGCTTTCCGACCGCCCCTCGCGGTCATCTGTCCCTTGATAGAATTCTTGGTGACTCGGATACTTTTGATATCGTTCGCCTTATGCGTTTTTGTTCTCGTATTGGCATCCTTGGTGATATTTAGCGCCCTCTGATTATTTTGCGTATTTGATGGTGCTACATAGCCTTCCCGGTTTGGTGCCTTCTTTTGATAATTACTTACTTACTTACTTATCTGTATCTTTTGCTACCCAGTCTCCCAATCTTTATGTACCCATTCTGAACATCTTACCATTGTGATCATTGCTGTCTTATATGTGCTGTCAATCTGCTGTATGGTGTCTATTAATCTTGTTTAAATTACTAATCTAGCTGTCAATGTAATCAATCAGAGCTTTAATATAACAATGTGCTTTAATATACTTACTTATCTCTCTCATCTCATTTTTCTCTTGTAATGTATCTTTATCATTTATCAATTCTGATTGAAATTACCTACTTAAAATTATCTGCTAGATTAAGGACCTGCCCGAAACGCTGCGCGTACTAGTGGCTTTACAAGAATGTAAATACTGTACTATCCAATGTATTCTCACAAACCCAATGTACCTTCTTGTATATATATAAATAAATAAATAAATAAATAAATAAATAAATAAATAAATAAATAAATAAATAAATTTGAGTAAGGGTACCGAGTGATGTCTGGGGCCAGAGTTGGATATTGTCCTAATAGCAGCTTTGTGTTGAGTAATTAGAGAACGTAAATGATTTTGGGTAGTAGAGCCCCAAGCACAAATACCATAGTTGAGATATGGATAGATAAGGGAGTAATAGAGAGTCACCAGGGCAGGGCGGGGTACTTATAGATTAGTTTTTCAAAATTTTTGACAAGTTTGGCAGGATTGATTTAGGTCTGTAGTTGTTAACATCTGTGAGATCACCACATTTGTGGACAGGCGTTACTCTCTCTTTTTTTAGAATATCTGGAAAGGTTTGGAGTTCAAGTGACTTGTTGAAGAGCAATGCAATAGCAGGGGCTAAAGATCTGGAGGCTTTTTTGTAAATTAAAGTTGGTATCTCCTCAAGGGCACTAGACTTGGTTTTAAGGGAAAGGATTATCTCATTGACGTCAGTGGAATTAATAGGCTTTAGGTACAGAGACTGGATAGTTACCTGTAAGATAGTCCTTAACGTCAGTACTGGAAGATGGAATATCATTTGCAAGGGATGACCCAATGGAAGAGAAGAACCTATTGAACTCAATAGCAGAATCAGAGGCTGAAAGTTGACCATCGTTATTGGACAGGAGTGCTGGTTTGTTATTTAAAGTCTTCTTTGATCCCAATATTTGTGAAATTGTGCTTCAAGTTTTTTTAATGTTGCTCTTTATTTGGGTAAATTTATCTTCGTAGTATTTAGTTTTGGCTCGTCTAATTATCTTAGATAGCAATAATGAGTAATTCTTTGAGAATTCTTTGGAGACAATTCCTAACCTATACTTCTTCTCAAGGTCATGTTTTTTATTAATGGATTTAAGTATTCCCTTTGTAAGCCAGGGATTGTTAAGCCTTTTGGTTGTGACTTGTTTTGTAAGCATAGGACAGTGGGTGTTATAAAGGCTAAGAGTTTTTTGAAGAAAAGATTGCACTGCTAGGTTGATGTCCTCTATGTTACCTAACTCGGACTCCCAATTGACATTATCAGCAGCAGTTATAAAATTGTCTATAGCAGTTTCATTGTGCAGTCTAAAACTTAACTCTCTTGACTCTAGAGGTGGTTTGCTAATGTTAGTTAAGAAAAATGTGGGGTAATGGTCTGTAGTGCTATCGGTGATTATAGCTGAAGTAAGCGGAGAGGTTATGTTTGTCCAGATGTGATCTAGAGTCGTGGCAGTGCTATCAGTGATTCTAGTAGGTCTAGTGATTAAGGGTATGAGGAAGCAGGAATTCATACAGTTGAGGAAGCTAACAGCAGTAGGGTGTTCAGGCTTGCAGAGGTCAATATTAAAGTCCCCTGCGATAATTAGATGGTTTTTGTTCTGTCTGTTATCGAGTATTAGATTTCTAAGATTTGAGTTGAATTCGGACACATCAGTGTTAGGAATTCTATAGACTGCACCCACAGACAGGACAGACTCGGCACCCTTGACTCTGAAGCTGGCGAAGATATACTCCCCACAGCAGTCTCTAGTTCTAATTACTTTTAAGCATGTTAGTTCTTGGTGGTAGTAAAGAGCAGTGCCACCACCTCTCTGAAGTTGACGACAGTTGTGAATTGCCGAGTAGTTAGGCATGTTAAAGAGTTGAGTAGTATCCTCTTTCAACCATGTTTCAGTAAGTATAATAAAAGAGAATTTGTTGTCAATAGTTTCATCAAGGCACTAACATCATCGAAGTGTTTACCTAGGGATCTAACGTTCAAGTTGATTACAGAGATATTGTGATTATGAGTTAATACATTGTTTACATCATGTGCTGCAAAATATCTGCAATTTTGATCATTAAAGTGATGATTGTCAGAGATAGTGGATAAGAGGTTTAGTTCTGGGTCTATACTTGTCTGCATAAAAAAGCTGGTTGCAGGAAAACAAGGCAAGAAAGGCAAATTACAAAGTAGAATTAAGCTATAAAAGGGGGAAAAATATATAAACAATACTATACATAACAAACACAAAATGAACAACAAAGAAAAAAATGAGGTAGCTTACAAGGGGCTTACAGGGGTACAATGGAGTAAGGGAGTATGGCGAGGCTAGGCAACCTAGGTAATAAATGAAATCAAAGAAAAAACATATAAACATGGACTATACAAAACAAAAGATATAGAAATACAAAACAAAGATATAAACAAGACTATACAATACAAAAACAAATTGAGCAAAAAAAAGAAAAAATGAGGTAGATTGCTTACAAGTACTCTCAGGTACACTGTAAGTAACAATTTGCAATTTGAGATACAGGCAAAGCCAGGGGTACAATGGCGTAGGGGAGTATGGCGAGGCTAGGCAAACTAGGTATTGAATGAAATCAAAGAAAAAGTTGAATAATAAACATAGGCAAATTTAAGCTAATGATTATTAACTATAAATAGTTCAGTTATGACTGTATAATTAATAAGACCTGAAGAAATATTAATGCACTCAATTAATTAAGTTCAGTAAATGACTAGTGAAGAGTAAGTTAAAAAATAAGTCAAAAAATGAAACAAGGAGACTTAGGATACCTAGCCCGCACTAGGTGACAAGGGGGTTAATTAAGTTAATTCATTAAGAGTGATAATATGGTGAGACAAACCACATTGGGAGAGGAAAGTGTTGAGGTTCTCTTCATTAGCAATTTTAAACATTTTGCCCTCTGCAGCCTTTCTCACCTTTATCAATCCATCTCTAACGAAGCACTGATGAATCGCATCTGGGTTTTGATGACGGATTTGACGCAGGCGGTAGAGGAGTTGCTGTCTGTTCCAAGTCAAGCACTCGTTAAAAAAATAAAAATAAATAAAATAAAATAAAATGTTTATTTAGGTAAGGTACATACATACAATAAATTTTTACAAAGATTGGTTGACTTATAGGTAGAGCTAGTACATACAATGCCTAAAGCCACTATTACGCAAAGCGTTTTGGGCATGATAAACTTAAATGACAAGCTTAATACTAATTGAGCATAATGAGTAGAATGAAAACAAGAAATGAAAACATAGCTGAAAAAGCAGCACAAATACAATTATGTCGACAAACAGCGCTCTTTAAAAAAAACAGACATTGGTTGACAATAGAAGGGTAAGGTAGGTTACAGGGAATTTATTAGGTATAGCTTCGTTTTTACCTTAAACTGGTTGAGAGAGGTACAGTCTTTAACATGGTTGGGAAGGTCATTCCACATTCTGGGCCCCTTGATTTGTAGAGCATTTCTAGTTTGATTAAGCCGTACTCTAGGAATATCAAAACTGTATTTATTTCTGGTGTGGTGCTCATGGGTTCTGTTACAACCTTCTATGAAGCTTTTGAGATCAGGATTGGCATTATAGTTTAGCGTTTTATATATGTATAATACACATGAGAGAATGTGCAGTGACTTAATGTCTAACATATTCAGAGATTTGAGTAGGGGTACCGATTGATGTCTGGTGCCAGAGTTGGATATTTTCCTAATAGCAGCTTTGGGTTGAGTAATTAGAGGACGTAGGTGATTTTGGGTAGTAGAGCCCCAAGCACAAATACCATAGTTGAGATATGGATAGATAAGGGAGTAATAGAGTCACCACGGCAGGGCGTGGTACATAATATCTGATCTTAGAAAGAATGCCCACAGTTTTTGAAACTTTTTTTTATATATTTAGAATGTGTCCCTGGAAATTCAGCTTGTGGTCAATGAGAATGCCAAGGAATTTTCCATCTAATTTGTTACAAATTTGGGTATTGTTTATTTTGAGATTTATTTGATTAGAGGATTTATTGCCAAACAGAATATAGAAAGTTTTGTCAATGTTAAGGGTGAGTTTGTTGGCAGTTAGCCAAAGATGGACTTTATTTAGCTCAGTATTTACTGTGGCATTTAGAGCAAGGGGGTCAGGACTGGAGTAAATGAAGGTTGTGTCATCAGCAAATAGAATTGGTTTGAGGTGTTGGGAGGCATTTGGAAGGTCATTAATGTAGATGAGAAAGAGGAGAGGGCCAAGTATGCTGCCCTGAGGAACACCAATGTTGATGGGTAGGGTGGGAGAAATTGTATTATTCACAGAAACATATTGGAGCCTGTCAGTAAGGTAGGATTTGAGGTATTGTAGGGAGTGTCCTCTGACTCCATAATGATGTAATTTAAGAAGAAGGTTTTGGTGGTTGACAGTAACAAAAGCTTTACGCAGGTCCACAAATAACCCAACAGGGAACTCATTTTTATCAAGAGCTGTATGAATCGAGTTAAGCATACTAATAAGTGCATCGTTAGTGCTTTTTTGGGTCTGAAGCCATATTGGCAAGGGCTAAGTATATTGAGTTTGGCTAGATATGAGTAAAGCTGCTTATAGATTAGTTTTTCAAAATTTTTTGACAAGTTTGGCAGGATTGATATAGGTCTGTAGTTGTTAACATCTGTGAGATCACCACATTTGTGGACAAGAGTTACTCTCGCTTTTTTTAGAATATCTGGAAAGGTTTGGAGTTCAAGTGACTTGTTGAAGAGCAAAGCAATAGCAGGGGCTAAAGATCTGGAGGCTTTTTTGTAAATTAAAGTTGGTATTTCCTCAAGGGCACTAGACTTGGTTTTAAGGGAAATTTAATGTATAATCGTTGATGTATAATCCCTTCCTTCTTTCTTATTTTATGCTGCCATATACCATATTGATTTATCAGTTTCAGCACTACTGTATTATGAACAGTTGCCGTATGGTTTTTGAGCAATTTTGCAGTAGACCTCTTAGCCCTTAAACTGTGCATGGCGTATATATACGCCCTGAGTAACATGTCCCACGGTGCACATGGCGTATATATACGCCATAGGGTGCTAGGCCCGATTCAAATGGCCCGCGACTACACGGGGTTCACATTAGCTTCCTCAGGGCTCTTGTAAACAGACGCCATTTAAAAAAAAATCGTTGGCAATATTCTCAGGTGTGAGAGGCACAGTACTGTTGGAGCAACCAAGGCTGGCGCACGCAGCATGAGCGAACAGCATTGCTGTTCAGCTTGTGACCACAGCATCGCCGAAAAATGTCAAAATAAATATATAATTGTTATTATTTAGCGATGACAATATTACAGATGACCCCTGACTGTGATATAATTAACCAGGGTTGTGATAATAGCAGGATTATTGTAATAATTACCGCTGTGGGAGGAGTGATGCTGAGAGACGAAGGGAGAGAGCATCGTTTACTGACTGTGTGGCCACCTGTTATTGTTTGCATTCACCATACCAGCTCAGTGGTTCTCTATGGTGAACACAAATGTAGATACTTATATATATAATGTGTGTATTAGTGTAATAACAGCAAAAGGATTATGCTGGGAGGAGCCATTTGGGTGACGGAGGTGACGTACGTCGTCTGCACGATTTGTCTAGCTGTTTAGAGGGTGGCCACTATGCTCTTTGGGCGCACTACAAGCTTAGGTGTACAGTTACGGTGCATAAAACATGTAGATACTTATATATAATATGTGTATATAGGGTAATAACACTGCAAACAGTATTGTTGGGGGAGAAAGTTTAGTGCGTGTGACCTTGAATGAGTGAGGGAGCCGCCAGCTGTGTATAGCGACGACTCTTAGTGCCTGAACTAGCTATATCAGCTTAGCTGTACAGTTGTGGTGAACAAAATATATACATACTTATATATAACGTCTGTATATAGTGTAATAACACCACAAATGGTATTGTTGGGGAAGAAAGTTTAGTGCGTATGTTGAGGGAGAGGCAGCGAGTGGCTGCATGGCTGGTGTGTGGCGGTAACTCTTCGTTGCTTTTCGACTCTCAATACCAACTTAGTGGTTCCTTATGGTGACTAAAACATGCAGATACTTATATATAACCTGTGTATAGAGTGCAATAGCAGCAAAACTTTTGTTTATTGTTTTATAAACATAATAATTGAATCACTAATATGCACATCATACTTTTGAGTATAGCGATTATTCACCACTTTTATTATATAAATATATTACAATACAGACTATTGAATAATATTACTGCAAAAAAACTAAGAAAAAATCAATCGAAGACATTGAAACAATTAGGTAATAATATCTTTGTGGCAACTCTCACCTGTCAGCGCGGGTGACGCTGACCGGGTCTGACGACCGCTCTGTCAACGCCCACTTTTTGCCAGACTTCCTCGGTCAATTGCGCCCAAAATATGTCACCTACGATTTTTTTTATTTTTCCCGTGCTCAGGGGACACAAATTAACATGTTTAGAAGACGATTTTTTTTTTCTTGCGCACAGGGGTGCAAATGTCCCCAGGACTCCTGAGCAGTGTAAGGGTTAAGGTGTATGGTATTGTAGTAAGCCTCTCTTTCAACACTGGAATGTGATACAGGGACACCACGTGTACTATCAAATGAGCTATTTTGTTAGCACTATAGCAGTCATATTAGAGATAATGTGGCTCCCACAAAAACTATCTCCAAGATATTCCACATTCCAAGAAATTCAGTTTCAAGCATTTAAAAGTTCCCAGTAATCCCCATAATCGCCATTGACATATACAGTCGTACTTGCTAACCTGAATTTACTGGAGGGCCACAAACACACTAGTGGCCTTGATGAATTTAACTGAATTTACGTTCAACGAAGACAGGAAGCTGGTGGCTTGTCAATGGCCCCACCCTATTTGTCCTGATGATATTTTTAAGCTGGATTTTAAAGTTCAGCAGAGTTTTGCCATTTAAGACTTTGTCAGGTAGGGGGGTTCCATGGCTTTATACCCCTGCGGGTGAAAAAGTATCTCCTGTTTTCAGTCCTGTACACCATTAGTCCTAACCATTAATGACATCTATAACAAATCCCAAAAGGTTTCCACAATTTTATTTATATACAAGATAGTACATCGGGTTGTGAGAGTACATTGGTGGTTGTTTCATTCTTGCAAAGCCATTTCCAGGGACACATTCTAAATATATCAAAAAAAGTTTCAAAAACTGTTGGCATTCTTTCTAAGATCAGATATTATGTACCCCGCCCTGCCCTGGTGACTCTCTATTACTCCCTCATCTATCCATATCTCAACTATGGTATTTGTGCTTGGGGTTCTACTATCCAACATCATTTACGTCCTCTAATCACTCAACACAAAGCTGCTATTAGGACAATATCCAACTCTGGCCCCAGACATCACTCGGTACCCCTATTCAAATCTCTGAATATGTTAGATATAAAGTCACTGCACATTCTCTCATGTGTATTATACATATATAAAACGCTGAACTGTAATGCCAATCCTGACCTCAAAAGCTTTATAGAAGGCTGTAACAGAACCCATGAGCACCACACCAGAAATAAATACAGTTTTGATATTCCTAGAGTACGACTTAATCAAACTAGAAATGCTCTACAAATCAAGGGACCCAGAATGTGGAATGACCTTCCGAACCATGTTAAAGACTGTACCTCTCTCAACCAGTTTAAGATAAGAACGAAGTTATACCTAATAAATTCCCTGTAACCTACCTTACCCCTCTATTGTCAACCAATGTCTGTTTTTTTTTAAATGACGCTGTTTGTCGACCGAACTGTATTTGTGCTGCTTTTACAGCCATGTTCCCCCCTTTTTAACTTTTTTTTTTTTATTTGTTCTCAACTCATTTTATTCCTTATACTCAATTAGTATTAAGCTTTAGTCATTTAAGTTTCTTCATTGCCCGAAACGCTTTGCGTAATAGTGGCTTTAGGCATTGTATGTACTAGCTCTATCTACAAATCCATCACTCTTTGTAAAATCTCTTGTATGTATGTACCTTACCTAAATAAAAATCTGCTATCAGAATAATATCAAATTCTGCTTTCAGACAACACACAGGCCCCTTGTTTAACTCCCTAAACATGCTAAACATAATCTCACTCCATAAATTCTCTTGTGTCAACTACATTTACAAAACCCTGTTCTTAAATGCAAATCCTTGTCTGAAACTTTCTGGACAGATGTAATAGGACCCATTATCACCACACCAGAAATAAATATCTCTTTGATATCCCCAGAGTTAAACTTAATCTATGTTAACACTCTATGCAAATAAAGGGACCCAGTTTATGGAACTCACTCCCTACTGAAATGAAAAGCTGTCCAATTTTTACATCATTCAAAATCAATACTAAAAAGTACCCAATTTCATCTTCATAGTTTTTCACTTTTTGCCTTAAAATTGCACTGTATCTATTGCTACCCAATCTCCCAACCTTTATGTTCCCAATTTGAACATCTTTACCATTGTGATCATTGCTGTCTTCTTATATGTGTTGCCAATCTGCTGTATAGTGTTTATAAATCTTGTTTATCTGTATCTTCAGCTACCCAGTCTCCCAATCTTTATGTACTCAATCTGAACATCTTTACCATTGTGATCATTGCTGTCTTATATGTGCTGTCAATCTGCTGTATGGTGTCTATTAATCTTGTTTAAATTACTAATCAAGCTGTCAATGTAATCAATCAGAGCTTTAATATAACAATGTGCTTTAATATACTTACTAAGCTCTCTCATCTCATTTTTCTCTTGCAATGTATCTTTATCATTTATCAATTCTGTTAGAAATTACCTACTTAAAATTATCTGCTAGATTAAGGACCTGCCCGAAACGCTGCGCGTACTAGTGGCTTTACAAGAGTGTAAATACTGTACTATCCAATGTATTCTCACAAACCTAATGTACCTTCTTGTATATAAATAAATAAATAAATAAATAAATAAATAAATAAATAAATAAATAAATAAATAAATAAATAAATAAATAAATAAATAAATAAATAAATAAATAAATAAATAAAGATACGAGCAGCAGAACACTGGAGAGGCGAAGGAAAAAGTAGAGGAACAAAGGGAACATCAGCGCGAATCAAGAGTTAGTTTAGTTCATTTATTATGCCCCCCATACCCATCTTGTGGGCGGTAGTGGATAGGATTACAGAGGCACATAATGGGCTCAGGGACTGAACCACACAATTCATTTAGCTAAGCAAGTTACAATCTTGATGAGCTAGTTACAAAATTCAATATAAGTCGTCACATCAACAATGGGTTCGAGATCGACCTCAAGTACAGGTTCTAAATTAAGCAACTGACATATGTGGAGAGCTAGTGTCACAATTGATATGTTTGTCCTGCACACCGCCCCCCATCCAGTGGGCAGCGGTGGATAGGTTACAATCACTCAGTTACTACCTACAGTTAGCAAACTGGGGATATTTGGCTAAAATTTCTGGTAGCAGATCATTTTGAATTAAATATTTACACATCGCTGGAACATTAGTTATAGAATTGTCTCTAAATTCACGTATCTTTTCGCACTCCATCAGTTTTAGTTTAGTTTATTTGTTATGCACCCCATACCCATCTTGTGGGCGGTAGTGGAAAGGGTTACAGAGGCACATAATGGGCTCAGGGACTGAACCCCACAATTCATTTAGCTAAGCAAGTTACAATCTTGATGAGCTAGTTACAAAATTTGGGAATCAAGAGAGCAGAAGAATGCCCCAGCAACGGCTGGGGGGGGGGGGAGGGGGAGAGAAAGGAATAGCCACGAAAACGACCAGGACGAGCACCAACCATCGGCTCCTGGAGACAGACACAAAGGGGCGAAAACCGCGAAATCAGAAGTTGGAGTTCGAGGAACATGGCGTAATAACCTGGAACGTTCCATTGAAGAATAGACATCGACGAGAAGAGAAAAGACAACAACAGAGAACAAGGAAGCAACAAAGGCGAAAGAGCAACATAACACGTCAAAGAATATCAGGGTCGGGATCAGGGTCAGCAAAGTCAGGGTTAGGGGGCATGGGTAAACTGAGCAAAGACGGAGGGAAGGAAGCGGGAGAACAGACCAGAGGTGGGCGGGCGGGGTCCGGAGGAAGAAGAGGAAGAGGAGGAGACAACGGAGGGGAGCAGTCAAGGACAGCAGCAGGAAGAGGGGGAGTAGAAAGAGGGGAGCGCACCTCAGCAAGGGCAGCAACCGAGAGGGAAGCGGGGGCTAAAGAAACCTCCATAGCAGGAACAGGGGGCGCAACCACCGAAAAGGGAGGGGAAGGAACGAGAGAGGAAAAAGTAGGGGCCGAGGAAGAAAGCGAAACCTTCTTACCCGCCGGGGAGGAGGAAGGAGAGGAGCCAGGCTTACGCTTCTGACTTAAAGAGACAGGTGTCCCAGCAACCACGTACTGGGCAACGGATTCTAGCATCTCAACAGGAGAAGCTGAACGAGAGCACACACGACGGCCGTTAGGAGAGCGATGGACATCCGCCTGCACCGACAGGCGGCAGGGAGAGTCAATAGATGGAGGAGAAGGATGGGAAGGAGGAACGGAGGGAGACGAGGAAGAAGACACAGGAGACATGACAGACCGGGTAGAAAGAAGGGGAACCCCAGACAGAGGTGGACCCTTCGGACAGAACTCAAAGGAACAGAGGAGGGGGGCAGTGGGCGTATCAGGGTCCAAGGCCTGGAAACGGTTGTGAGTCTGAGGAAGGTGGGAAGGACGAGGAGAGGAAGAGCGCAACACGCGAGCATAAGAGATGTTAGCATAAGGCGGGAGCCGGCGAACCTGGCGCCTCGCCTCAGGAAAAGATAAACGCTCCCGGTGCTTCAGGTTGAGGACGGCTGCCTAAGCTTGTAATGGACACAGGCACGGGAGAAGGTAGGATGGGCCTCACCGCAGTTGAGACAGTGCGCCTGGGGAGAAGTGCACTCCGACTTAGAGTGACCTTCGCCACCACACAAAGGACAGAGAGAGACAGTCCCGGAGCAGCGGAGGGCACCATGCCCAAACCTCCAGCACTTGTTGCAGAGCCGAGGAGAAGGAATGTATTCCTGGACAGAGCACCTGGCACCAACAAGAATGACAGATGGTGGAAGGGTCCGACCATCAAAGGTGATCTTCACAACCCGGAGGAGTTGGCGGCGACAACCACGAGGGGGACAAGTAAACGTGTCCACCTGGAGAATAGAATGGCCTTGGGCAGCAAGGATATGTCGAATATCATCGTGGTAGTCCTGCAGATTCCGAACACCGGTCGCAACATGGGGCGGGAGGAGAATAGTGCCAACACTGGCATTCAACTGAGCGTTCTTTGAGACCCGAACAGGGATCTCGCCAAGGCAGGATAAGGCAGCCAAGCGGGAAGCAGCATCCTGAGAAGGAGAAAATAATATTTTAGATTTAGTGTTAACTAACAGGGAAACACAAATTAATGACATCGAAATAGGGAGTGAGCTAGGGAACAGTGATCACAAAGAAATCAGATTTAGCATAGAATGGAATAGACTTGTAGAAGAAAATTATGTTAAAGTGCCAGATTTTCGAAAAGCTGATTTTAATAGCCTAAGAAATTTTTTGGGTCAAATTGATTGGAAAGTCTTGGGTATGGGGTGGGGGCCGGTCTTGGAGAGAGACATGAACCCAGCGATAGGTGACGTAAATGGGGATTTCGATGTGGATTCAATGTATAACTTATTTAAGAATATTCCAAACAAAACACAGGAAAGTAGTATACCATACAAATTGAATAGATCGAATACTAATGACCCAAAGTGGATAACAAAGAATTTGAAGAACCTTATAGGTAACAAGAGAGCTTGGTACAAAAGGATTAAAAATGGGGAGGTCACTTTAGAACAGGAATTCGTACAACTGGTTAGAAATGTTAAAAAAGAGATAAGGAAAGCAAAAAGAAACTATGAAGTTCGCATAGCAGGGCAAGCAAAGACAAATCCTAAAGGGTTTTTTCAGTTATATCGTACTAAGACTAGGGAAAGGATAGGTCCATTAAAAACTGAGACAGGTCAAATAACAGATAGTGATGAAGAGATGAGTAGTATTTTTAATAAATATGTTGTATCTGTATTTACTAAAGAGGAACTTAACAATATGCCTTCAGCCGAACAAGTCTATGTGGGTGGGGACGAGGACAGGTTGACGAGTTTAGCAGTTACCAGGGAGGATGTTCTTAAACAAATAGTAAAACTCAAACCAAACAAATCCCCAGGGCCGGATGAAGTGTTTGCCAGGGTGCTTAAAGAATGCAAAGAGGAGCTTTCCGAGCCACTGTCTACCATATTTAATAAATCAATAGAGTCAGGCAGAGTGCCAGAGTCATGGAAGGTAGCTAATGTGGTACATAAGAACATAAGAACAAAGGTAACTGCAGAAGGCCTATTGGCCCATACGAGGCAGCTCCTATTCTATAACCACCCAATCCCACTCATATACTTGTCCAACCCGCGCTTGAAACAATGGAGGGACACCACCTCCACCACGTTACGCGGCAATTGGTTCCATAAATCAACAACCCTGTTACTGAACCAGTATTTACCCAAGTCTTTTCTAAATCTAAACTTATCCAATTTATACCCATTGTTTCGTGTTCTCTCTTGTGTTGATATTTTTAATACCCTATTAATATCCCCCCTGTTATGTCCATTCATCCACTTGTAAACCTCTATCATGTCACCCCTAACACTTCGCCTTTCCAGTGAATGCAACTTAAGCTTTGTTAATCTTTCTTCATATGAAAGATTTCTAATTTGGGGAATTACTTAGTCATCCTACGTTGGACACGTTCAAGTGAATTTATATCCATTCTATAATACGGTGACCACAACTGAACTGCATAATCTAAATGGGGCCTAACCAAAGCAAGATATAACTTAAGAACCACACCAGGTGTCTTGTTACTAACGCTTCGGTTAATAAATCCCAGTGTCCCATTCGCATTATTACGAACATTCATGCATTGATCCTTTTGTTTTAAATTCTTACTAATCATAACTCCCAGATCCCTTTCGCAATCCGACTTCGCAATCTCAACACCATCTAGCTCGTATCTTGTAACTCTATCATCATTACCTAGCCTCAGAACTTTACATTTATCATCATTAAACTGCATTTGCCAATCATTTGACCATTTCAAAACCCTATCTATATCAACTTGAAGTGATAGTGAGTCCTCCTCCGAATTAATTTCCTTACCGATTTTCGTATCATCGGCAAATTTGCAAATGTTGCTACTCAAACCTGAATCTAAATCATTTATATATATTATAAACAACAGAGGTCCCAGGACAGAGCCCTGAGGTACTCCACTTACAACATTTTCCCACTCGGACTTAACCCCATTTATACTAACTCTCTGTTTCCTTTGGAATAGCCATGCCCTAATCCAAGTTAATATAGCACCCCCAATACCATGAGCTTCTATTTTTTTAATTAGTCTTTCGTGTGGCACTGTATCAAAAGCTTTGCTAAAGTCAAGGTACCCAACATCACAATCCTTACCACTATCATCAGAACACAAGAACAAAGGCAACTGCAGAAGGCCTGTTGGCCCACACGAGGCAACTCCTATTTATAACCACCCAATCCCACTCATATACTTGTCCAACCCGCGCTTGAAACAATCGAGGGACCCCACCTCCACAATGTTACGCGGGAATTGGTTCCACAAATCAACAACCCTGTTACTGAACCAGTATTTACCCAAGTCTTTCCTAAATCTAAACTTATCCAATTTATACCCATTGTTTCGTGTTCTGTCTTGTGTTGATACTTTTAATACCCTATTAATATCCCCTTTGTTATGTCCATTCACCCACTTGTAAACCTCTATCATGTCGCCCCTAACTCTTCGCCTTTCCAGTGAATGCAACTTAAGCTTTGTTAATCTTTCTTCATATGAAAGATTTCTAATTTGGGGAATTAACTTAGTCATCCTACGCTGGACACGTTCAAGTGAATTTATATCCATTCTATAATATGGCGACCAAAACTGAACTGCATAATCTAAATGGGGCCTAACTAGAGCAAGATATAGCTTGAGAACCACACCAGGTGTCTTGTTACTAACGCTGCGATTAATAAATCCAAGTGTCCGATTTACCTTATTACGAACATTTATGCATTGATCCTTTTGTTTTAAATTCTTACTAATCATAACTCCCAGATCCCTTTCGCAATCCGACTTCGCAATCTCAACACCATCTAGCTCGTATCTTGTAACTCTATCATCATTACCTAACCTCAGAACTTTACATTTATCAGCATTAAACTGCATCTGCCAATCCTTTGACCATTTCAAAACCCTATCTAGATCAACTTGAAGTGATAGTGAGTCCTCCTCCGAATTAATTTCCCTACCGATTTTCGTATCATCGGCAAATTTGCAAATGTTGCTACTCAAACCTGAATCTAAATCATTTATATATATTATAAACAACAGAGGTCCCAGGACAGAGCCTTGAGGCACTCCACTTACAACATTTTCCCACTCTGACTTGATTCCATTTATACTAACTCTCTGCTTCCTTTGGTATAGCCATGCCCTAATCCAGCTTAATATAGCACCCCCAATACCATGAGACTATCTTTTTAATCAGTCTTTCATGTGGCACTGTATCAAAAGCTTTGCTAAAGTCAAGGTATACAACATCGCAATCCTTACCACTATCAACTGCCTCAACAATGCTAGAATAAAAAGATAACAAATTTGTTAAACATGAACGGCCATTTATAAAACCATGTTGTGACTCAATTAATAATTTATGTTTTTCAAGATGAAAACGAATTTTATTTGCTATTATAGATTCGAGTAATTTTTCCACAATAGACGTTAGGCTAATTGGTCGATAGTTAGACGCAAGTGATCTATCTCCTTTCTTAAAAACTGGTATCACATTAGCAACTTTCCAAAACTCTGGCACTCTGCCTGACTCTATTGATTTATTAAATATGGTTGACAGTGGGGTCACAAAGCTCCTCTTTGCATTCTTTAAGCACCCTGGCAAACACTTCATCCGGCCCTGGGGATTTGTTTGGTTTGAGTTTTACTATTTGTTTAAGAACATCCTCCCTGGTAACTGCTAAACTCGTCAACCTGTCCTCGTCCCCACCCACATAGACTTGTTCGGCTGAAGGCATATTGTTAAGTTCCTCTTTAGTAAATACAGATACAAAATATTTATTAAAAATACTACTCATCTCATCACTATCTGTTATTTGACCTGTCTCAGTTTTTAATGGACCTATCCTTTCCCTAGTCTTAGTACGATATAACTGAAAAAACCCTTTAGGATTTTTCTTTGCTTGCCCTGCTATGCGAACTTCATAGTTTCTTTTTGCTTTCCTTATCTCTTTTTTAACATTTCTAACCAGTTGTACGAATTCCTGTTCTAAAGTGACCTCCCCATTTTTAATCCTTTTGTACCAAGCTCTCTTGTTACCTATAAGGTTCTTCAAATTCTTTGTTATCCACTTTGGGTCATTAGTATTCGATCTATTGAATTTGTATGGTATACTACGTTCCTGTGCTTTGTTTAGAATATTCTTAAATAAGTTATATATTGAATCCACATCGAAATCCCCATTTAAGTCACCTATCGCTGGGTTCATGTCTCGCTCCAAGACCGGCCCACACCCCATACCCAAGACTTTCCAATCAATTTGACCCAAAAAATTTCTTAGGCAATTAAAATCAGCTTTTCGAAAATCTGGCACTTTAACAGAATTTTCTCCTACTGGTCTATTCCATTCTATGCTAAATCTGATTTCTTTGTGATCACTGCTCCCTAGCTCACTCCCTATTTCGATGTCATTAATTTGTGTTTCCCTATTAGTTAACACTAAATCTAAAATATTATTTTCCCGTGTTGGATCCTTAATGTGTTGCGTAAGAAAGCAATCGTCAATTAATTCTAGAAAATCTTCTGCTTCACTATTCCCTGTTTTGTTCAACCAGTTTATTCTGCTAAAATTAAAGTCACCCATGATATAAATACTGTTAGATCTAGATGCTCTAGATATTTCATCCCATAGGTGCTTTGCTTCCATTCTGTCTAAATTTGGTGGCCTATATATTACTCCTATTATAATATTATTAGCTTTTTCGTTTAATTCTATCCAAATAGTTTCTGTGTGTGGCTCTGTTTTGATTCCCTCTTTGAGACTACATTTCAAATTGTCCCTAACATATATGGCTACTCCACCTCCTCGTCTAATATATCTATCTGTGTGAAATAGTTTAAATCCATATATTTGATATTCAGCTAATAGTTCTCTATTTTCTACATTCATCCACGTTTCGGTAAGTGCAATAATATCTATTTTTTCTGTGCAGACAAGAGCATTTAATTCGTTAATTTTATTTCTTAGACTTCTACTGTTAGTGTAATATACCCTAAGTGAATTGTTATTTTGCGGCCCTTCTCTTTCCCTGATCGTTTTGCCAATTCCTTTCTCCCACAAACACATACTTTTATTACCTCCTTCCTCCAAATCAATTCCCATACCTCTATCTACTAACAGTTTAAACCCAAACAAACACCTCTAACCACTTCTTCCAACGAGTTTGCAACAGTACCAATTTTTAAGAGAGGAGATAGATCACTTGCGTCAAACTATCGGCCAATTAGCCTAACGTCTGTTGTGGGAAAGTTACTTGAATCAATAATTGCAAATAAGGTCTTAATTGCAAAGACCAAGGTCTTAAGAAGACCTTGGCAAAACCGACAACTAATAGCCTTCACCTAAGGACTTTTAATGCATTTGACGTATTAGAGGACGAGTGCTGTGTTGAACCTGTTGTTCAACGAGGTGGCAAAGACAAAGTAACGAGGAGCATTAAAGCGCAGGTCCCTCAAACTGCTCGAAAAGAAAAGGGAGGATCGAAGCGAATTTTGGTTGAGGGAGATTCCCAGGTGAGGTATTTAGACAGAACGTTTTGTGCCAGAGATAGGGGGAACAGATTAAGGGTTTGCTACCCGGGAGCTGGAATTGGTGATATTGTTGGAAACATGAATGATATTATGACAGGAAATGGGAACAAACCCATTATTTGTATTAGTGCAGGGGGTAATGATGTTGGACGAGTTAGGAGTGAAGAACTAATACAGAGATTCAGGACAGCCATTGAATTAGTTAGGAGCAAGGGAGGAATCCCGATCATATGTGGCATTCTTCCAAGAAAGGGAGGGGGAAATGAATGGATGTCAAGGGCACTTGGTGTCAATTGCCGGCTGGAAAGATATTGCAAATCAAATGCAATATCTTTCATAGACAACTGGGAACCCTCGGACAAGTGGGGTCCCTCGATTGTTTCAAGCGCGGGTTGGACATATATATGAGTGGGATTGGGGGGTTATATATAGGAGCTGCCTCGTATGGGCCAATAGGCCTTCTGCAGTTACCTTTGTTCTTATGTTCTTATGAACACTTCTATGGAAGAAATGAAATGTATGCTCGTGATGGGGTGCATCTATCGAGAGCTGGGGTTGTTGCTGTTGCGAACTCGTTGGAAGAAGTGGTTACAGGTGTTTGTTTTGATTTAAACTGTTAGTAGATAGAGGTATGGGAATTGATTTGGAGGAAGGAGATAATAAAAGTACGTGTTTGTGGGAGAAAGGAATTGGCAAAATGATCAGAGAAAGAGAAGGGCCTCAAAATAACAATTCACTTAGGGTATATTACACTAACAGTAGAAGTCTAAGAAATAAAATTAACGAATTAAATGCTCTTGTCTGCACAGAAAAAAATAGATATTATTGCACTTACCGAAACGTGGATGAATGTAGAAAATAGAGAACTATTAGCTGAATATCAGATAAATGGATTTAAACTATTTCACACAGATAGATATATTAGACGAGGAGGGGGAGTAGCCATATATGTTAGGGACAATTTGAAATGTAGTCTCAAAGAGGGAATCAAAACAGAGCCACACACAGAAACTATTTGGATTGAATTAAACGAAAAAGCTAATAATATTATAATAGGAGTAATATATAGGCCACCAAATTTAGACAGAATGGAAGCAAAGCATCTATGGGATGAAATATCTAGAGCATTTAGATCTAACAGTATTTATGTCATGGGTGACTTTAATTTTAGCGGAATAAACTGGTTGAACAAAACAGGGAATAGTGAAGCAGAAGATATTGCATTTGATTTGCAATATCTTTCCAGCCGGCAATTGACACCAAGTGCCCTCGATATCCATTCATTTCCCAACACAAGACAGAACACGAAACAATGGGTATAAATAGGATAAGTTTAGATTTAAGAAAGACTTGGGTAAATACTGGTTCAGTAACAGGGTTGTTGATTTGTGGAACCAATTGCTGCGTAACATGGGTCTGGAGGTGGGGTCCCTCGATTGTTTCAAGCGCGGGTTGGACATGTATATGAGTGGGATTGGGTGGTTATAAATAGGAGCTGCCTCGTATGGGCCAATAGGCCTTCTGCTGTTACCTTTGTTCTTATGTTCTTATTGTCGTTTCAATATTGAGCACGTACACATGCGAAACGTCCTAAGTGGTAGAGATATTAGATGGTTCCCTACACCGCACCACGGGTGCAGCTGGAAGTGCAGTTGTCCTGACAATGGGCGATGGCCTATACTTTGAGTGGGGAGTCCGTATAAACAACTGGGCCTCTACCCTTCAGACTGAACTATTTGCCTTGATCCTTGCACTGAAATGTGTACAAGTCTCAAAACTTGATACATTAATTGTAAGTGACTCCTTATCATCCTTAAATGCTCTCAACTCTTTAAGACATAGCTGTAACATGCTCGTGTCCGAAGCTAGACACAAATACAACAAAATTATTAAGGATGGTAACAGAGTCCATTTCATGTGGTCTCCATCTCATGTTGGCCTCCGAATGCATGATAGAGCTGATAAGTTAGCCAAAGAATCTGCCTTTAAAGGAGCCGTTGAGTGTAACCTTGGATTGTCAATGAGCAATCTGAGAGCAGCTGTACACCGAGAACTTCAACAAGATCTTGTAGATCTGAGGCAAAGTGAAATTGACACCAGTAATTCCATCTATCATCATACTATCATGCAAGAGGAGCCACACATCTATGGATCATCCAATAAAATCAGCAGACTTCTAGATGTTACTACTGCTCGGCTTAGACTCGGTTACAAGTATCTCTGGGAATTCTCATTATCTGCTGATGTAGACCTGACCAAATGTAAACTTTGTCAACAAAATTATTCGCACACCCTCCGTCACTATGTGATGGAGTGCGAAAAAATACGTGAATTTAGAGACAATTCTATAACCAATGTTCCAGCGATGTGTCAATATTTCATTCAAAATGATCTGCTACCAGAAATTTTAGCCAAATATCCCCAGTTTGCTAACTGTAGGTAGTAACTAAGTGATTGTAACCTATCCACCGCTGCCCACTGGATGGGGGGCGGTGTGCAGGACAAACATATAAATTTTGACACTAGCTCTCCACATATGTCAGTTGCTTAATTTAGAACCTGTACTTGAGGTCGATCTCGAACCCATTGTTGATGTGATGACTTATATTGAATTTTGTAACTAGCTCATCAAGATTGTAACTTGCTTAGCTAAATGAATTGTGGGGTTCAGTCCCTGAGCCCATTATGTGCCTCTGTAACCCTTTCCACTACCGCCCACAAGATGGGTATGGGGTGCATAATAAATGAACTAAACTAACTAGAGATATTAGTGTGCGATGTTGTCAGTGTACAAAGTGTCTTGTATCCTTCCAGCCAGCGGTGGTACTCCCTTCCCTATTACAAATTTGTTTATGAATGTATTTGCTTATTGTCTTGCCTATTTTTGTGGATCTGCTTGTATTCTGTTTATTACAACTTGTTTATTACCTTTCATATATACTGATTGATGATATATTTGATTGAAAAAAATAAATAAAAAGAATGCAAAGTAGTGCATTCACCATGGGAGCAATGTTTCGTTCAGAAAGTATATAAACGAGTACCATTGTATTTTAATAAATGAATTGCAAGCATATTCTTTAATTAAAAAAAAGAGGAAAACATAAGAGTTAAATGTAGAAAACCAGTTACAAACAATAGTAAGAAGTAGAAAAATAAAATATGGCACCAGAAAGAACACTGGAACGCCTAGGTGAGCGTCGCCGCCATTATCACAACACGGGACGGTGAGTGTCCAGACATGAGCATAAAACCTTCCCACGTACGATCGTCGTCGCCCCTAAATCAACACAACAACCTTCACACAAACTGCACCTATCATAAAGAAGAAGCCCACCATTGACCTTCAAGTGCTCACATCAAGTCTAACTCTACAACCGCCTAAGAAACAACACTCAAGCCTTGCCTAAGCCTCAACATTGACGCCCCACGTGAGGCGTCACCCAGCATCACCACTCATGCAGTCATCAGAGGAGAAAACCTTCCCACAAACTGCACCTATCATAAAGAAGAAGACTCGCCAGTGTCCAGAGTGTGGGAAGAGGTTCAGTCGTCTTGGACATATGAAGCGTCACATGTTAGTGCATTCGGGTGAAAAACCTCATAAGTGTCCAGAGTGTGGGAAGAGGTTCAGTCGTCTTGGACATATGAAGGCTCACATGTTAGTGCATTCGGGTGAAAAACCTCATAAGTGTCCAGAGTGTGGGAAGAGGTTCAGTCGTCTTGGACATATGAAGACTCACATGTTAGTGCATTCGGGTGAAAAACCTCATAAGTGTCCAGAGTGTGGGAAGAGGTTCAGTCAGCTTGGAAGTATGAAGACTCACATGTTAGTGCATTCTGGTGAAAAACTTCATATGTGTCCAGAGTGTGGGAAGAGATTCAGTCAGCTTGGAAGTATGAAAAGACACATGTTAGTGCATTCTGGTGAAAAACTTCATAAGTGTCAAGAGTGTGGGAAGAGGTTCAGTCAGGTTGGAAATATGAAGACTCACATGTTAGTGCATTCTGGTGAAAAACTTCATAAGTGTCCAGAGTGTGGGAAGAGGTTCAGTCTGGTTGGAAATATGAAGACTCACATGTTAGTGCATTCTGGTGAAAAACTTCATAAGTGTCCAGAGTGTGGGAAGAGGTTCAGTCAGCTTGGACATATGAAGACTCACATGATGATGCACAATGATGAAAGACCTTTTGAGTGTGATGAGTGTGGCAGAAGGTTTAGAGATCGTGGATCTATAATACGTCACATGTTAGTACATACAGAAGAATGGCCTTTTGAGTGTGATAAATGTGGCAGATTATTTAAATCACGTAAAGGTATAAAAGCACACATGTTAGTGCATTTGAATGATAAACCTTCATGAGTTTCGAGAGTTTTAAAAGAGATTCGGTCATCTTTGTAGTATGAAAACTCACAAGACGGTGCATTTGGGTGATAGGTTAAACATTTTGAGTGTGAGAGATAAATCGAAAATGTTTTAAGTATAATGTATATTAAAGCACATATTAGTTCATTAACTTATAATACCATTTTTCCAATTTTAAAAATTGTTAGAAATTTTAAACTTTATCAGGAAAATATCTTGCACTCTCCATAGCTGCAACCATTATTTTATTATATATTTTTATACTGTTTTAGCTTACCCAATTCCATATACTGTATTCAAAAACATGGTGTTGCTACTTTACGTTAACTTGTTTCTCACTCTCCAACCCCTGCCCTGTTTTCCTTTCTGTTGTCATGATCGTGTTTGTACAGCTGGTACCAATTTTCTTCGTTGATATCTGTGTACCTCATAGCTTCCATTCCATTTTCTTCTTTGCCACAGAAGAAACGTGGCAATGTTCCACAGCCACAGTGCTGGCATTGGCAGTGCCATCACTGCCACCACATTTGAAGGCTTGAAAGCAAGCCAACAGCACTCTAGTTGATTGTTAACTTTTAACTGTGGTTTTATATATATACTATTGTACTATTTTTATGAAATACTGGTATTAAAGTAATTTTTGTTATTTTGCTTAATGACTGAGATATATAAATTATTAACAAATATATATTAGACTGGAATTTATTTCAGCTAAACCTCTTCATTTATATTTGTATCAGATTTTTTAGTAGTCTGGCCTATCTACAGTAGTTATAGTGATCTAACCCTTGCATTATTGTGTGCATTAAGATAGATTCTGATAAAAGACTAACCTTAGTTGAGTACTCATATTAGCCTAACTGGCATTTATAATCTTTTAAGTTGGAAATATATATTACTCGAGCCCAACGATGTATAATAATATATATTACTCAGCTGTTAAATAATATTTGCCAGGCTGAGATATTTATGTTTAGCAGTTATATTATCCTGACTGGCAATTATATTATCCTGACTTTGGCAATTATATTGTCTTGCCTGGCAATTGTATTAACAGACTTGCAATTACTAGGTATATTATATGTATCCAGACTAATAATTACATTAACTTGTCCATCAATTATACTATCCTGACTGTGAATTATGTGAGCATGACTCCGGCAATTATATTAGCCTGAATCCGACAATTATAATAGCCTGACTGAGAATTATATTATCTTAACCTTCAATAATATTATACTGATTTGCAATTATATTACATATATGCTGACTGATAATTGCATTAACTTGACTGGCAATTATATTATTCTGACTCAATTAAATGAGTTTGACTGGCAATTATATTAGCCTGACACTGGCAGTTACATTAGCGTGCTGGTAAATATATTATCCTGAATGACAATAATATTATCCTGACACAATTATATTAGAATACTGGCAATTATATTATGTTTTCTGACAATAATACTATTAGCCTGACTCTGCCACTTGTATTAACCCATTTTATAAAGTGGCATTTTTCATTTATAGTATATTACCATGACTATAATTTATAATATTTTTTGGAGTATGTCATTGAATATAGTTAGCCTAGGCTTAATTACTGCTAGTATTTACATCAGTTGTCTATATTTCCATTATTCTCAATATCTTTGATTAATAAGTATTTCTAACTATAAATTAGTGTAATGATTTTTAATTTGTAGATATAAGCCTAAATTTAATCATTGCATAATTGGTATGTATGATTATTATAGGCCTGTTTTACCAGGTATAGGAGTAGCCTTTATGGCAGGGGTGGCCAAACTTGCTTACTGTAAGAGCTGCAAATGATAAACCTCATATGTTTGAGAGCTGCAGGAGAACCATTTGAGAGCCACAGCTTCCTTACTGAATAATGTCAACAGTGTCTGCTGGCAATTTATTGATGATTTTCACTCATTTAATTTATTTTTCCTTAACCCCTCCCCGCTCAGCTCGTTGTCGCCGTGTGGGGGCTTAGTGGGCGGCTGCCGGAGTGTGATGCTCCTTGGGACAGTCCTCTGTCCTTTTCTAGCCTTGTGCTCCTGCTGCCGTCCTCTCCAATTCTGCTGGGCATCTTTTCCTTTTCCTACTGTTTCGTTTTTCTCCCCCCCTCTTCTCCTATCTGCTTGCCGTTTCCTGCCGACCTTTTGCTCGTTCTGGTTCTTCCCTTGGACTTCTTCTATTTTGACGCCCGGGTGCTTGAGGAGGCATACTCTTAATTGCACCCGTAGAACTGTAGTACCCGACGTCGAGAGCGAGGGGAACCTTTTATTGTCAATCCCCCTTTCGTCACTGAACCCGATCTCGACGGACTGTCGGTTTCTTAAGGTGACGTTTGTGGGGCGTATACTCACGACGCACCCCTAGGAGGCCCCGACAAGATCGGCGATAGCTTCTTGTTGGGTGTCCTGCCTCTAATTGTGGCTCCATGGTGGGTGTGGGGGCACATTCGTGAATTAATTCTTCTTTTCGTCAAGATGAAAACCCCTGTTTCGGCTTCTTCTGGTTTACCTTCTCAGGCTCGTGGGGTGGGCGACCAAGCCCCCGAGTCGGTCCGTATTGGAAGACCGGGCTCTGTAGCCTCCGCTGCATTGGGCCCCAACCTTGCTCCTCCTTTGGCCTCTCTGACTCCTTCCCCTGGCTCCCCTCCCTCCTCTGTGGTTGGGTCGAGCCCCAAGCCCCCAGTGGTGACTACCTCATCCCCTGGCGCGGCTCCTTCTCTAGTTGTAACTACTGCGCCTTTTCGCCCCTCTCTCTCTGGGGGTTCTCACCGCCGTCCTCGTCACGGCCGCCCTCGCTCGATTCCTTCCAGTTCTGCTACCTATCAAGCCTTGTTTGGTCCCGCTTCGTGGGTCAAATATTTTGATCTCCCTCTTGATTCTGCGCCTCCTGACGATTTCTCCCTCCATCGACATCTCATTGATTCCGTGGATGCCTCTATTACTTTCAACCCCACTCGTCTCGGTACACGTGTCGTTGCTGCTCCTTCTCAGGATGCTGCTTCCCGCTTGGCTGCCTTATCCTGCCTTGGTGAGACCCCCGTTCGGGTCTCGAAGAACGCTCAGTTGAATGCCAGTGTTGGCACTATTTTGCTCCCGCCCCATGTTGCGACCGGTGTTCAGGACCTGCGCGACTGCCACGATGATATTCGTCATATCCTCGCTGCCCAGGGCCATTCTATTCTCCAGGTGGACACGTTTACTCGTCCCCCTCGTGGTAGTCGCCGTCAACCCCTCCGGGTTGTGAAGATTACCTTTGATGGTAGGACCCTTCCACCCTCTGTCATTCTTGCTGGTGCCAGGTGCTCTGTCCAGGAGTACATTCCTTCTCCTCGGCTCTGCAACAAGTGCTGGAGGTTTGGGCATGGTGCCCTCCGCTGCTCCGGGACTGTCTCTGTCCTTTGTGTGGTGGCGAAGGTCACTCTAAGTCGGAGTGCACTTCTCCCCAGGCTCGTTGCCTCAACTGCGGTGAGGCCCATCCTACCTTCTCCCGTGCGTGTGTCCATTACAAGCTTGAGGCAGCCGTCCTCAACTTGAAGCACCGGGAGCGTTTATCTTTTCCTGAGGCGAGGCGCCAGGTTCACCGGCTCCCGCCTTATGCTAATATCTCTTATGCTTGCGTGTTGCGCTCTTCCTCTCCTCGTCCTTCCCGCCTTCCTCAGACTCACAACCGTTTCCGGGCCTTGGACCCTGATGCGCCCACTGCCCCCTCCTCTGTTCCTTTGGGTTCTCTCCCGAAGGATCCTCCTCCTGGTCCTCTGTCTGGGGTTCCCCTTCCTTCTACCCGGTCTGTCGTGTCTTCTGTGTCTTCTTCCTCGTCCCCCTCCGATCCTCCTTCCCATCCTCTTCCTCCATCTATCGGCTCTCCCCACCGCCTGTCGGTGCGGGCGGATGTCCATCGCTCTCCTAACGGCCGTCGTGTGTGCTCTCGTTCGGCTTCTCCTGTCGAGACACTGGAATCGGTTGCCCGGTACGTAGTTGCTGGGACACCGGTCTCTTTAAGTCAGAAGCGTAAGCCTGGCTCCTCTCCTTCCTCTTCCCCGGCGGGTAAGAAGGCTTCGCTTTCTTCCTCAGCTCCTCCTTCTGGCTCTGTTGCTCCTTCCCCTCCCGTTTCGGTGCTTGCGCCCCCTGTTCCTGCTATGGAGGTTTCTTTGGCCCCTGCTTCCCTTTCGGTTGCTTTCCACAAAAATGTTCCCAGCTTTTGTGTTAAGTGATTGAATTATGGATATAATGTCTTTTGGGCTGACTGGCAAAAGGAGTAGAGAGTTAGGACAGCTGCCTGTGAGATTTGTAATAACATGTGTCTGGGTCTCTGGGATTTTTCTGGCAAGGTTTGTACCAATTGATGAAAAGAAGCTATTGAATTCAGTTGCAATATCTGTCTGTTGCAGGTGTGTAACCATCATTGGAGAGTTTTATCTGCTTGTTATGTGATTATTGTTTAGACTCTAGGAGGTTAGAGATGATGTTCCATGTATTTTTCATATTTCACTACACACAGAAATCACAATAGCATGATGCATCAAATGAACAAATCCACAAGGGCCGTGATGAGGCCCTTATCCATGTCGTAGCTCAGTCGATTAAGGCAGTGTCTGGGATGTTCTCAGAAGTAGGTTCGATCCTCGTCACGGCCCTTGTGGATTTTTTCATTTCCATATTTCCTTTTGCTTCTTTAAATCTATTCTCATAAAAGGAAGCTTTGGCTCTTCATATTATATTGGTGAGCATTGATGAGTATCTCTTAACTTCTTTTGTAATTAGGGCAATTCTATGTTTTGTTTCATATTCGTGTTTCTTGTTAATTGCTTTAAGTATGCCACTTGTGAATCAGGTGTTGTTTAATCTTTTGGCAGTTTATATCCATTATGAATTTATATCCTGTGTATTGTTGAGTTCAGATTCCCAGTTTATATTGTGAGGTACATTTATGAAATTCCCTATCGCTGGTTTCCTAATTATTGGGAATGCTAAATTAATTAAATTATTGTAATTTAATTAAAATTTGTATGCCTCCCAACCAGTTTGAAAGAGAGACTGTAATAACAAAATAAATACATAAATAAGTTTTATTTAGGTAAAAGTACATACAAAATTCAAAATCAAATTTTTATTCAGGAAAAGTACATACATAGATGATGAGTTACAAACATAATGTTGGATTTATACATAGAGCTAGTACATATAGTACCTAAAGCCACTAATACACATAGCATTTTGGGCAAACATTCAAGATGAGTTACAAACAGAATTGTGGATTTTTAGTTTATCTACAGGTAGTACATACTATGCCTAAAGCCACTAATACGCACAGCGTTTCGGGCAAGATGAAGGAAAAACACCTAGACTAAAACCTTAAAACTAATTGAGATCAAAAGCGTGAATTGAAAAATGAAAATCAAGAATGACAAAAATTGTATGTTGGATGGAACAGCAGAAATTGAAACAGAACAGCAGAAGTAATTTTAACTAAATAAACAGAAGGCTACAATTTTCTTCAAGTTTATATATGGCAGATATCAGCATTTAAACTAGTTGGTCAATAATCAATATTGTTAATAAAAAGCAAAACATAGGTTGACATTTAGGGGGTATAGTAGGTTACATGGAGTTTATTAGGTAGCACTTGGTTTTTCTCATAAGCTGATTGAGAGAGGTACAGCCTTTGAAATGACTGGGAAGCTCATTCCACATTCTGGATCTCTTGATTTGCAGAGAATTTCTAGTTTGGTTCAGTCGCACTCTTGGAGTATCAAATAGGTACTTATTCACCTAGTTGTTCTTGCGGAGGTTGAGCTCTGCTCTTTCGGCTCGCCTCACAACTGTCAATCAATCAACTGTAACTAACTACTAAATTATTTTTTCCCCCACACACACAAACACCCCCAGGAAGCAACTCTGTAACAGCTGTCTAACTCCAAGGTACCTAATTTACTGCTAGATAACAGGGGCATCAGGGTGAAAGAAACTTTCCCCATTTGTTTCTGCCTGGTCCGGGAATCGAACCCGGGCCACAGAATTACGAGTCCTGCGCGCTGTCTACTCGGCTACCAGACCCCTCTGGATCTTGAAACCACACAAGAAACAAGATTTGTTTTTGATGTGGTGCCCATGGGTTCTGTTACAACCTTCTGGGAAGCGTTTAAGGTCAGGATTGGCATTACAGTTCAGGGTTTTAAATATATAGAGTACACTTGAGAAGATGTGCAGTGACTTATTATCTTACATATTCAAAGATTTAAGTAAGCGGGTCGAATGCAGTCTGGGGGCCAGGGTTTGTTATTATTCCAATAGATTTGTGTTGAGTAATTAGCAGACGTAGATGATTTTGGGTAGTAGAACCCCCAAGCAGATACCATAATTGAGATAAGGATAGATAAGAGAGTAATAGAGCGTCATCAGGTCAAGGTGAGGTACATAGTATCTGATTTTAGAGAGAATGCCAACTGTTTTAGAAACTTTTTTTGCTATATTTTAAATGTGTCCCTGAAAATTCAGCTTGTTATCAATCAGAACACCAAGGATCGAATTTAATTACCATCTACTGTGTTACTAATTTGGATATTGTTAATTCTTAGATTAATTTGATCTGAGGATTTATTACCAAACAAAATATAGAAGGTCAACGTTAAAGATGAGTTTGTTAGCAGTTAGCCAAAGATTTTATTTAGTTCAATATTCACTGAATCATTCAAAATAAGAGGGTTAGGACTGGAGAAAATGAAGAGTGTGTCATTATCAAATAAAATTGGTTTGAGATGTTGAGAGGTATTTGGAACATCATTAATGTAGATGAGAAAAAATGTGTGTATGTATATGAAAGATAATGTAGACTAAGAAATATTTACTTAATATTATATAATTAATATCATATAATCAATACCATGTAACTAATTTCACTCACATTTTTCCTAATAATAGATTTATGTTACTCTAATCATAATATACTCTAATATAGTTAATCTAATAGTTACTCTAATATATTTTTATTTATTACAATTTATGTCCTTTCTTCATCATGTGTCATCTAATTCTTGCATTTCTTTGATAAAGTGTTTATTCATGTCCTTTGTTTATTCTTGTCTCCTTGAATAAAGGAAATCTCCTTTCCCTTATGATCCTTGTTTATTTTTAGTGTTGCCCTCATTAACCATAACTTATACTATATTTCTGTTAAGTTCCAAGAAAATGTTAAGAGAAAAAGTCCAGTTTCTTTTCTAAATTACACCTTAGTATTTCCATTGTGTTATTAATGCAAATAAAGTACTGTACTGTTGCTAGAACTACCGACTCATTAATGTAATAGTCTATACCAGTCATTATTAAGTATCACCTTTTTATTATATTCATTTGTGTTTTCTTAAAATTATTCATTTTTGTTAGATTACTTCCCTTTTAGTATTAAGTGCTTACCCCGTCACACCTTTAATTAAATTTTCTTCTAAATTATTGCAAGTTTTGTGGGAAACGCTTTACGTAATAATGGCTTCATGAGTTTTTGTAACTCCTATCCCCACAATTGTATATTACTCATATGTTCTTGTACACACATTATTTTGAATAAAAATTTAGATATTTAATTTTTTTTATTTATTGATGTTCTGAAAACGATGTTACACCCCCTTCTTCCTACTCACGGCATTCTTGAAAACAAAATTTCCCCGGCTTCTGTTCCTCCTGCTATTTCTACTGCTACTTATCATGCTGATCCAGCTACTGCTGTTCCTCCTGCTATTTCTACTGTTACTTATCATGCTGATCCAGCTACTGCTGTTCCTCCTGCTATTTCTACTGTTACTTATCATGCTGATCCAGCTACTGCTGTTCCTCCTGCTATTTCTCATGCTGATCCAGCTACTGCTGTTCCTCCTGCTATTTCTACTGCTACTTCTCATGCTGATCCTGTTACTGCTGTTCCTCCTGCAATTTAAGAACATAAGAACAAAGGTAGCTGCAGAAGGCCTATTGGCCCATACGTGGCAGCTCCTATTTATAACCACCCAATCCCACTCATACATGTCCAACCCACGCTTGAAACAATCGAGGGACCCCACCTCCACTACGTTTCGTGGTAATTGGTTCCACAAATCAACAACCCTGTTACCAACTGCTACTTCTCATGCTGATCCGGCTACTGTTGTTTCTACTATTACACCCTCTGCTGCTGTTTGCTGCACTACACTGAACCTCAATTTCTCATAATTACCTTAGCTTGCTGCACTACACTGGACCTCAATTCAACATTGTTACCTTAGCTTGCAGCACTACACTGGAGCTTAATAAAGTTTAGTTCTTGGACAATTTATCATTCGAGTTTTGGCAAAAACAAAACAAAAATGATCGAACTTAAAATTTACTTTGTCAAAATTACACTTGTATATAATTATAAAAATAATATAATAATGTAAAATTCTAAAAAGGAAAGAGTAGGGTGTGAACTTGCACACTTGGTACTGCCAAGCTAGACCACCACACCATGAGGAGGGTGTGAACCTGCACACTTGGTACTGCCAAGCTAGACCACCACACCATGAGGAGGGTGTGAACCTGCACACTTGGTACTGCCAAGCTAGACCACCACACCATGAGGAGGATGTGAACCTGCACACTTGGTACTGCCAAGCTAGACCACCACACCATGAGGAGGGTGTGAACCTGCACACTTGGTACTGCCAAGCTAGACCACCACACCATGAGGAGGGTGTGAACCTGCACACTTGGTACTGCCAAGTTAGACCACCACACCATGAGGTGATTGATTGATAAAGATTAAGCCACTCAAAAGGGGGCACGGGCATGAATAGCCCGAAAGTGAAGGCTCTTTGGAGCCATTACCGGTACCAATAGCTGGTACTTGGGATCTGTGGATGGATGGGATCGGCATTGTCGCTCACAATTTATGGCCCCCAGGAAGCTTAGTTGCCAGGTTGCAGTTTAATGTGCAACGCGACGCTTTATATCTGAACAGAATAACCTCGGTAGTTTGGTACCATCAGGATCGTCGTCCTTTTCGAGGAATTGCATTTGTCCGTCAGGGAATTTGCGGTGAAAATCTGGGTCGTGGTATTCTTTCTTTCAGTATTGTGAGATCAGTGTAAGAGTTCATGATGTGGGCGTGGACATACTTGGGGTGCGGGTATTTGTTCTGGCCGATTATTTTGTTACATCTGTGGGCCAATTTTCGTCTGGTGTGTGCGTTGCCATTGAACTCGCAGGGCGGAATGAACAGCACATGGCAAGTATTTTTGTTTTCGTCGTCGGTCGCAATTCCGTTCTCGTCGACGTTGATGGCGGCTCTGGAGAGCTCTGGAGAGCGCTGGAGAGCCTCTTGGTGTTGGTTGTGGGAGTTTCGGGTGGTCCGTCGTCGTCTTTGGAAGTGGTGTCTTCATTGGCAGGGGTAGCCAGTGTGGGTGGCGTCCCTGTTACCGGACTGGTTGTGGGTCCTGTTGCAGGGTCGGACGCCAGGCCGGCCCTAGGTAGAGGAGCTGGGTGAAGGTCGCTTGGTACTGTAGCGAGTAAACCTATACTCGCTCCATTATCTCATCATCTTAATTGCATAACTAATTACACAAGCTATAATCCTATCCCTATTTACAGGTAACGGTTTTTCCACCCTCCAATCTTACTGTGAGGTGTAGTAACCGTATATAAGCCAGCGATTTGAGAATAGTAAACCAGTACAATCTCCAGTCAAGAATGTAGTGGAGCACACAAGAACACGAAAGCACGAAAGAACACAAGAGAAGTGTTAAGTCTGCAGACACTAACAATGCTCTCTTCTGCCATGTGAGGGATTCTAATCATCCCATTGATTGGTCTTCCTTCAAAATAATCTTTCCTGCCTCTACTCTACACAGACGCCGTCTTGTTGAATCGGCTCTAATACACAATGTACCCAACATGAACTTGAGTCCTGGCTTTGTTGCTGTGGACTCTTCCCTTTCACAGTATATACACAAATGCTCTAATCTTTCTAACAAACGTGACCGTACATAAGCTTACCCTTTCCATTTACCTTTCTTTCTCTTTCCTTTCTTTCTCTTTTCTCTCTTTTTTTCTGTATTATGCGCACTAAATTGCAACACACGCTAAATTGCATAGCAGCAACCAAAGGCATAGACATCCTAATACTACAGGAGAGCTTGCTTCGAGCCGGATTAGAACCTAAAATCTCAGGCTATCGAGGCTTCTTCCTTCCATGGATCAATGGGCAATCCAGGGGATGTGCAATCTATGTAAAAAGTGACCTGATCTCCAAATCCATAACCAGCCCACCCAATTGTGGAGCAGGGACAGAGGTAATGGGAGTCACCATTGAGCTAAGACACGACAAACTTGAAGTGTTCAATGTGTACAGGTCTCCACAAGCCGAAATGGATCTCTCTCTGTGTTATTTGGACACGCGACAACAACAAACACAATCATTTGTGGAGATTTTAATGCCCATCATCGATTGGCATTGGGCTCGAACAAAACAAATGAAGCCGGCACACACATTACACATCTACTGGACCAGCTTCCAGAAATACAAATCCTAAACAAGAATGAACCTACCCACATCCAAGGAGGCAGATTAGACCTAACCTTCGTTTCAGCCTCCCTAAGAGATGCAGCAACATGGTCAGTTGAGCCCACACTCACAAGCGACCACTATGGGGTCCAAATTGATCTTCAGTTAGACCTACCCACCTGTTACGGCCCTCTCGGGACGCAACGGGGTTCTCACTCTGATGTTGGTAGAGTCAGGTGTATGTATCCGTTCCCAAGCCAGTAGTGGCTATCAAGGGATGAGATCCGTGACGCAAGTAACTTAAAGGGAGTAGGGAAAGAAAGCCAAGAACTTAATATTATAATTTTCACCATCACCGAGTAAATATATAAAATAAAAGAGTGCACAAGGGGGAGGGGTATTAACACTTTACAAGGGGATTAATCCACAATCGATGTCTTCTGCTGAAGACGCTGGTGCCATAACTCTCGGTGCCGAGTCCTTGGTGCTTTCTTCGTGGCCTCACAACGAAGTCTCCAAAGAAGTTGAGCCTACCCTGGCCACAGGTCAGCCAAAACACAGGTCCACTGGGGGCACCGCCGTGGAGGCCGTCAACCACACGTCCAGCTGGTCTGCTGGCAGGTTCTGAGCCAACAAGGCTGGTACGGCCACTCCACGGACAATAAAAGGGGAACGCCCTAGACAGGAGCCTCGTGTGATATCACAAAATCACCCTCCTGTCCTCAATACCCCAGTGGATGATCGTCTCCAACAGTCGGTCCCGGGTAAATCCTTTTACTGCCACTCCACTGGCAGGCTAACCCACCACAGTGTTCTTCCGGGGGGACGACGTCACAACAGCTGCAGCAAACTTCACAGTATGGAGACTGGCTGCCTCGGGTAGACTGACTCCACCTTCAACACAGTGGTCCCAGGTCGGCTCTGTAAGCAGACACGTCATCAATAACAGGGACACTAAAACACCACACTTACCGGCTCAGACACAAACACCTGACGTATCCAGTCCATAGATGGCGCTGTCGTCGGAGCACCACCTCACCAGAGGTCAGGAGCGGCAGTGTAGAGTGCTCAACGGGCCTGGAAACTGGCTCTCGTAGCTGGTACACGGCATCCTCACCAGGTGTCGTCGTCATTTTGGAGGGGGTTTCGGGAGCTGACCCACAGATGGCGCGGTCGTCACGGCTCCAAGCTCTGACACTGGATCCGGGTTCGTAACACCTCCCCACCAAAAAGAATTTGGTTTGGGGTTCTATAAAAGGAAACACAAACCAAATTAGTACGGCGACACTGTTCCAAATGGACACACATGCTTTATAATCTGGAATGGCGAGGCTGTCTCGTCCACAGAACTGTACTACTGGACAATTCCGGCACAACGGGAACTCGAAGATTGAAGGCGATGTCCTGCCTGGCGTAACCTTCCACATCTCCTCTGCGATGGCAAGCAGGGGCATCATCTCACATCTCTCAAGGAAGGATCGGTGTGGACACGATGAGGGGCGACTCGACACTTCCCTATGTCGTGGCACCGATGATGGCTGGACACAGACGGCATTTCTGGTGCCGGTCCGGTAGTCCTTCAGGGAGACAGGAACCTGGAATACAGGGGTCTGATAATTCAGAGTGATAGCGACAGTGGATAAGTCAATACTTACTGCATACGCCTCTACTAGGCTTACACCTAGTTTCCACAGGGCTGCTTGCACGTTGCAGATGGCATTCGCTCTGCCACCGTCAGGTCGACCAACGTTCCGTATAACGCTGCGTTGAGGCTCAGCTATCACGCGGGGGGTGTCAACCTGTCTGAAACAGTCACTCATATTATCATTTCTCGTACCTCCTGTATCTACCATTACCTTCCAGGTCCCTTCTTCAACTGCAACACTTGCAATACAAATCTCCAATCCCTGGGACTTCTTCGCGATGTTCAAGGGAACCATCATCCTTCGGGTCGTCCACTGATCCTTACTGAGAACACTGGGAACACATACGAGCATCAAACAAAATATCGCTAAGAAACATGGGGCCAATTGAGGGATAAGCTTCCCGAGCCTTCCATGTCCATAACCGGCTATATCCATTAGCCTGGTTTGGCCCAAAGAGGGCACTAGAACCTTTGCACATACCTCACATACCTCCGACGTCTGGGGAATCTCTGGCCGGTTCAGCATACATTGTACTTTGCCAGGCTGCAAGTACACAGGTGCCTTCACTCCAGACTCTTCGGTATCCGTGGGTGCTTGCACACAAGGCCTCTCTTCTTGCTCGGGTACTTCTGCCATCGTAACCTCATGTTCCTTGTCGAGAGAATTAGGAGACACTATTAGAATACTGTCGATCTGCGGATGAGAGGACAAATTAGACATGTTCAAATCCGGGTCTGTCTCTACCTGGACATTACCATGGCCCGTCGTTACCTCAGACCTTGCTGTTCTGGCTGACTCGTCCGCTATCTTGGGATGATTGGTGCTCCAATCGGTCACCAAGTCGTTGGCTAGTACCACGTCAATCCCAGCCACAGGGAGGGTATCGACTACTGCCAACTCACATGTGCCGCTGAAATAAGGCGAGTCAAGATGTACTGGCACTAAGGAGGCGATATACTGCGTCCTAGGAAACCCAACCAGGACAACCTGTTGTCTCCCGTCCACACTTACTCCCTCGGGTAACGAGCTCTTCACGATCAGGGACTGGGCTGCTCCACTATCTCTGAGCACTATAACTGATCTACCAGTATGATCACTCGATACATACCCGCCTGAAGTGTGAGGGGAAAACAATCTGGGTTCTTCCTGCGTCGTCGTCGACTGGCTTCCTTCTGGTGATGTCACACAGCTCATCATCATCACCTCCCTACGTGCGCTGCCACCTCTTCTGCCTCGGCACCTAGCAGCTACGTGCCCTTTCTGCCCACAAGTCCAGCACACCATATTCCTCCTTGGGCTCCGGTGTTTCGGACTGCTAGGACTAGTCCTTCGGGGGCGTCTTCTTAGCACTTTGTGGGACGGGTCTTTCCTCTTCGTCATGAGGTCTGTCAAACCGGCGCTGGTAATTCCTCGGGACGTACTTAGCAGACGGCCTATGAGTCAGGATGTACTCCTCAGCCATTGTGGCTGCTGCACTCAAGGTCTCCACCTGCTGCTCTTCTAAGTATGTCTTGAGGTCTCCAGACAAACAATCCTTGAAGTCCTCGAGCAGAATCACCTGCTCGAGGTCTTCCTTGGTCTCCACCTTCCGAGAGGCACACCATTCTTGAAAAAGTCGCTCCTTGATGGTGGCGAATTCGGTGAAAGTGTGCTCTGAGGTCTTCTTCAGGTTTCGGAACTTCTGTCTATATGCCTCAGGTACCAATTGGTACGCCATGAGCACAACCTTCTTCACCTTGTCGTAATCGCCGGAGTCGTCAAGGGATAACGTAGAGTAGGCGATTTGGGCCTTCCCAGTCAAGACTGACTGTATCATGATGGCCCAATTCTCCCTTGGCCACTCCAAAGAGGCAGCGACTTTCTCGAAGGCTGCAAAGAACTTTGAAACTTCCCTCTCATTGAATTTGGGGACCATTTTGATGTTTCGTACCGGATCGAAACCGCTGGTGTCCGTTGTTGGCCTCCGACCACCGCATAAACGCAATACTTCTAGTTCATGTTGTCTCTGTCTTTCTTTTTCTTCTCTCTCTCGCTGTTTCTCTTCCCTTTCTCGCTCTTCTCTCTCTCGCTTCTCTTCTCTTTCTCGTTCTTCTCTCTCTCGTTTCTCTTCTCTTTCTCGTTCTTCTCTCTCGTTTCTCTTCTCTTTCTCGTTCTTCTCTTTCTCTTTCTCGTTCTTCTCTCTCTCTTTCTCGTTCTTCTCTCTCTCTCGTTCTAATTCTAAACGCCTCATCGCCAATTCTTTATCTTGTCTTTCTCTTTCCATTTCTAATTTCTTCCACTCTATTTCTCGATTAATCTCTAGGGCACGCATTTTGACTGTTAGGAAGCTGATATTAAGCTCACCTGCATCACTGTCAACGTCACTGCCCTTATCTTCCTTTTCCGTGGAAGCTATTTCCTCACCTTCCTTTGTACTAGGAGCCCCGCCATCCTGTTTCTCTTCTGCCTTCAGGTGCCGGTGAACCTTGGACAAGATCTCCATACGGGAATCACTGGCACGGATCTTGATCTCCAGGTAGGCGCTCACTAGTACAAGTTCCGGTTTGCTCAGATATTTTAATCTGGCCAGACAGTCCACTCTGTTCAGAAAAGCCTGAACATCGTCCAGATCATCGATGGTAGCTTTTTCTGCCATTGTCACAGATGGAACACTCAATTAACACTTAACACACTGCTTACACGTTAGCACTTAATACACCGAGCACTGTTCTACGCCAATATTGCACTTTATCGCACCAAACACTGCACTTGCCAATATTGCACGTAATCACTTCGGGCACCGCACTACCCAATATTGCACCGAATCCAAGCGAACACTTCGCTCTACAATATTGCACTGAATCACTGAGCACCGCACTAGTCAATATTGCACTTAATCGCTTAATCACAGCGAGCACCGCACTGCACAATATCGCACTTAGTCACTCTGAGCACCGCACAGGACGTATAACGTCACAATCGTCACACACAGGGGGAATTATTTACAGGGATTACGCCACTTCACCACCCCTGTCAAACATACTTAACAAGGGGACGGATCCCGCTGGGGATGCCAATTATGTTACGGCCCTCTCGGGACGCAACGGGGTTCTCACTCTGATGTTGGTAGAGTCAGGTGTATGTATCCGTTCCCAAGCCAGTAGTGGCTATCAAGGGATGAGATCCGTGACGCAAGTAACTTAAAGGGAGTAGGGAAAGAAAGCCAAGAACTTAATATTATAATTTTCACCATCACCGAGTAAATATATAAAATAAAAGAGTGCACAAGGGGGAGGGGTATTAACACTTTACAAGGGGATTAATCCACAACCGATGTCTTCTGCTGAAGACGCTGGTGCCATAACTCTCGGTGCCGAGTCCTTGGTGCTTTCTTCGTGGCCTCACAACGAAGTCTCCAAAGAAGTTGAGCCTACCCTGGCCACAGGTCAGCCAAAACACAGGTCCACTGGGGGCACCGCCGTGGAGGCCGTCAACCACACGTCCAGCTGGTCTGCTGGCAGGTTCTGAGCCAACAAGGCTGGTACGGCCACTCCACGGACGATAAATGGGGAACGCCCTAGACAGGAGCCTCGTGTGATATTACAAAATCACCCTCCTGTCCTCAATACCCCAGTGGATGATCGTCTCCAACAGTCGGTCCCGGGTAAATCCTTTTACTGCCACTCCACTGGCAGGCTAACCCACCACAGTGTTCTTCCGGGGGGACGACGTCACAACAGCTGCAGCAAACTTCACAGTATGGAGACTGGCTGCCTCGGGTAGACTGACTCCACCTTCAACACAGTGGTCCCAGGTCGGCTCTGTAAGCAGACACGTCATCAATAACAGGGACACTAAAACACCACACTTACCGGCTCAGACACAAACACCTGACGTATCCAGTCCATAGATGGCGCTGTCGTCGGAGCACCACCTCACCAGAGGTCAGGAGCGGCAGTGTAGAGTGCTCAACGGGCCTGGAAACTGGCTCTCGTAGCTGGTACACGGCATCCTCACCAGGTGTCGTCGTCCTTTTGGAGGGGGTTTCGGGAGCTGACCCACAGATGGCGCGGTCGTCACGGCTCCAAGCTCTGACACTGGATCCGGGTTCGTAACACCACCCCACCTCCGCCTCCATCTGAAGCCTGGAACTTTGCTTTAGCAAACTAGGACCGATTTCAAAACCTCATTTCAGAGTGGCAAAGAAACTATGATCTTCCCGAAGACATTAATCAGGCAGAACAAGAATTTGTCAAAGCGATTCAAAGTGTAGCCAACCACTCAATCCCACTGAAAAAACAGTCCACCGGACACCATAAAGATCATTGGTACTATTGCGAACGCGTCAAAGAACTCAACCATAGACTCAATAGAACAAGAAAGCTATACAAAAAGCAGCCAAGTGACCGCCACAGGATCTTACTTTGTGAGGTCAAGGAACATGTACATCGAGAGACCAGACAAATAAAAGAACAAAAGTGGCTGGAATGGTGTTCACACCTGAATGAACACACCTCTCTCGGGGAGATGTGGCAGCAAATTCACCGGGCCAAAGGGAATAAAACACCTAAAGCTCCACACCCCAAAGATCCTCAACAGGAAGCCGAAGTACTGGCAACCAGGTTTGCAGAGAGAGCAGCCAGCAATCAACTTCCACCAGATGTATTAGTAGTACAGACCGGACTAGAGGAAGAAAGGTGGCACAGAATCCTTACAGCATGTGAAGAAGTCTCTGACACTAATGCCCCCTTCACACTGGATGAGCTCAATCGGGCTAAGAAAAACTCCAAGGATACATCCCCTGGAGCCGACAAAATAACCTATAAAATGATTAGAAACCTCGGCCCAGAGGGAGACGCTGCATACCTAAGGTTAATTAATTTAGCCTGGACTTCTCAAACTAGACCTTCTGCTTGGAATAGAGCAGACGTAGTGCCGATCCCAAAACCCAAAGATCCAGCTAATCCCAGGCCCATCTCTCTCCAAAGCTGTGCAGCCAAGACGGCTGACAGAATGGCACTTAACAGACTGGAGTGGAAAATGCATAAACTGCACCATGATATGTATGCCTATAGAAGAGGGGTTGGCACAGTGGAATGTATTACAACTCTGTTAGCCCACTTGAATTACAGACCAGGAATGCTGATATTCCTGGACCTCGAAAAAGCCTTTGAACTGGCTAGCGCCCCAGCTATTCTCTGCTGCCTCATTGACAAAGAGGTCAGAGGCAACCTGCTCTCCTGGACCAAAAACTGTCTCATAAACAGAGAAGCAAGAGTAAAACTTCATGGCACAGTCTCTGAGTACAAAAGACATGAAAATGGTACACCGCAAGGAGGTATTCTTAGCCCTCTTCTCTTCAACTGTTTAATGGAAAGAATAATGAGGTTGAAACTCCCACATCACTGCAGGCTGCTAAACTACGCGGACGACTTTGTCATCATCATAAAAGGAAGGGATGCGGCGCGCCTTGCACCCAAATGCTTAGACTGCATCAGTAAAGAGGCAAAACAGATTGGGATCAAACTCAACCCCTCAAAGTCAAAGGCCATGCCCATAAAAATAGCGAAGCCCAACATCCAACTCACAGTACAGGGTCAACCAATAGAATGGGTCGACACCTATCAGTATCTAGGAATCATCCTGGACACACACATGAATTTTAATGCTGAGGTCACATACTTGAGAGAGCGAACTGCGGCCCGGACGGCAATCCTCAAGTCGCTAACCTCCCTTTCTGGAGGAGCCAATCTGCAAGTCCTTCGCACATACTATGTACAGGCAGTCAGATCAGTGATCGATTATGCCGCACCTGCACTCACAAATCTATCACACCAACAGTGGAAAAAGCTTGAAGTTGCCCAAAACAATGCTATGAGAGCTGCACTGGGAGCCCCCATGTGGACCAGGCTTGAAACTCTTAGACTGGAGACGGGTTTGCCCTCTCTACAAGAAAGAATATCACAAAGGACAGCTACAATTATCAGTAAGATAATTATTTTTTCCTGATCCAATCCCAGTACGGCAGGCCTTGGTGGTTGGACTAGGCCAAAACAATGGAAACTCTTGGGTTGCAAGAGCAGGAAAAGTCCTAAACAGACTACATTTAAAAAAACATGATTCTTGATAGAGAGGGTGATCATCCACACCCAAATTACACTCCTTCCGCGCCGTGGGAAGAGCCTACTTTCAAAATAGTAATAGAAAGTCTCCCAATGAAAAAGGCTGCCTATGATCCGACAATCCTAAGGCGCATAATAGAAGAGCAAATGTATAGCATAGCAGTAGCAGGAGCCACCCACATCTTCACAGACGGATCGGTGGACGCAGAAAATGAGAGTGCTGGCGCTGCTCTTTGCACGACCAGCGTTCAGGCATATTGGAGACTGGGAGGACTAGTATCATCAACCCAAACTGAGCTGTTCGCCATACAACAGGCATTCGCATATGTGATTGCACAAAACACTCAAAATGCAATCATACACACAGACTCAAAAGCTGCACTTCAAATACTAGGACAAAAACAGTGGAAAGATAATGTGGAAATAATTACCACCATTTTGTATCAAGGAGCAGTCGCTAAAGGCAAAGGCCTCAACATAACTTTAAACTGGATCCCATCCCATATTGGAATCCCATTAAATGAAAAAGCTGATGAAATTGCTAAATTGGCAACTCGTCATCCAGTGATACATAAAACAATTCAACCCAGCCTAGAGAACATAAAAAACATCATCACCAAAAAACTCTCACATCTCAACAAAGCCTACCTACACCAGAGAATAGCTGAAGGTTCGCCATCTGCAACATAGTATCTTCAGGCAACCAAATTAGAAAGGTTAAATATCCCAAAAGGAATCCACAGGGAAATAGCAGTTAGGCTATATAGACTACGTCTAGGTTACAGATGCAACTGGGAGATTGGTGAACCCCGACAGAGAGAGTGCATCTTCTGCCAAACTGTCACAGAAAAGCCATTACTTCACTATCTTCTGGAATGTGAAGCAACCAATGACCTTAGAAGAGCTTTAAGAGTTCCTGAATCATGCAGTGGCCACCCTGAAGCCATCAACACAGCCACTCTCCTGGTCAACAAAGGTGTCCAGCAGCTGGACACCCTCATAAAGACTGTGAAGCAGTATCCTCCCCCACGATAACAGCTTGATGGTTAAATGCAACCTCAGAACACTGGGAAAAAAAAAAGAAAAAAGAAAAAAATTAATAATTACGGGAGACATCTCCCGGCACGCAGGGTGCAGTCGCACCTCCACAAATCTCCAGTATCAGCTCTTGATACTGGTAATGGCTCAAAAGGGCCACCACTTACGGGCTATTCATGCCCGTGCCACCTTTTGGGTGGCTTAATCTTTATCAATCATCAATCAATCAATAGTAAACCAGTACAATCTCCAGTCAAGAGTGTAGTGGAGCACACAAGAACACGAAAGCACGAAAGAACACAAGAGAAGTGTTAAGTCTGCAGACACTAACAATGCTCTCTTCTGCCATGTGAGGGATTCTAATCATCCCATTGATTGGTCTTCCTTCAAAATAATCTTTCCTGCCTCTACTCTACACAGACGCCGTCTTGTTGAATCGACTCTAATACACAATGTACCCAACATGAACTTGAGTCCTGGCTTTGTTGCTGTGGACTCTTCCCTTTCACAGTATATACACAAATGCTCTAATCTTTCTAACAAACGTGACCGTACATAAGCTTACCCTTTCCATTTACCTTTCTTTCTCTTTCCTTTCTTTCTCTTTTCTCTCTTTTTTTTCTGTTCATTGTCTTCTCCTACGTTCCCTCGTTTTCCTCTTCTCATTATTTTCTCCTACTCTTTCGGTGGTTATAATAGGAACTGCCTCGTATGGGCCAATAGGCCCTCTGCAGTTCCTACTACTAGCTCCGCTACTACACCTTACTTTGCTCCTCATCTCTCGTGCCTATTTATTGCCTGTCTCTACTTCCTCATCACGACCATCTGGTCACCATTTGGTCCGGGAGACATCTCCCGTCACGCTGGGTGCAGTCGCACCTCCACTGATCTCCAGTATCATCTATTGATACTAGTGATGGCTCAAAAGGGCCACCACTTACGAGCTATTCATGCCCGTGCCACCTTTTGGGTAGCTTCATCTTCATCTTAACACATTCACAAGGGAGACATCTCCCGTCATGCAGGGTGCATTCGCACCTCCACAGATCTTCAGTATCAGCTCTTGATACTGGTAATGGCTTAAAAAGGCCACCACTTACGGGCTATTCATGCCCGTGCTACCTTTTGGGTGGCTTAATCTTCATCAATCAATTCCTCATCACAATCGAATTGAGAATGGTCCAGGACGGACCGAAACGTCGTCGTCCCTTCACATTCTAGTGTGTGGTCTGGTCATCATACTTTAGCCACGTTATTGTGACTCATCGCCTGCATATGGATACCACACGTAAACGTCTTACTCTGTTTAATTTCTTTGATACTCTACCTTCCTTTAAACAGCCTTTTCGCGCCTTTGAATCTTCCTTTCTTGCCGCCAAGCGTCGAAAGAACCAGCTCAGGTTTCTTAAAGACTGTTCATCACTTGAACGTGTCCAGCGTAGGATGACTAAGTTAATTCCCCAAATTAGAAATCTTTCATATGAAGAAAGATTAACAAAGCTTAAGTTGCATTCACTGGAAAGGCGAGGAGTTGGGGGTGACGTGGTAGAGGTTTGCAGGTGGGTGAATGGACATGGCAAGGGGGATGTTGATAGGGTGTTGGGAGTATCAGCACAGGACGGAACACGAAACAATGGGTATGGGATGGATGGGTTTGGATTTGGGAGGGACTTGGGTAGATACTGGTTCGGTGGCAGGGTTGTTGATTTGTGGAGCCGGTTGCCGCGTGGCGTGCTGGGGGTGGGGTCCCTCGATTGTTTCGGGCGCGGGTTGGACGAGTATATGAGTGGGATTGGGTGGTTGTAAGTGGGAGCTGCCTCGTGTGGGCCTTCTGCGGTTGCCTTTGTTCTTGTGTCTTGCTGAGCAAGTTCTCCCTCTTTCTTTATCTCACTTTCTCCAGTTCAACACTTCGGGTTCTCCTTTTCTTGAACATGCCCGCCTTCTTCTTCAAGAACTTATTCATGCCACCTCCTTGCAAGTTGACGAGGCTTTTTTATCTGTTCGTCAACAGCAACGCTTTCTGTCCTCTGCTCTTCCCAGTGATCTATGCAATATTATTTTTCCTATTGCATTTGACACTGCTCACGTCTCCTCTTCCCACCACTCCTCCACACTACACAACAAACTTCAACGCCTGATCTCCAACAGTCCATGGGCCAAATACTCTCTCTCTGACTGTGTTACCAACCTTTCATCCTACCCTCTTTCTAAGCACCAGCAAGAACTTCTTGGACTTGGTCTTTCTTTTGCTACTTCCCCTGGCCCACGCTGTGGCATTGATCTCATTAGTTCCTTTGACAGGTTTGTCAATTCTAACTCTAGTACTCTTTCGGACCTGTCTGCCTTTAGAGGGGCCCTTATCCCCGTTCTTGACAGTTTGTTTTTTAAAAATCACCACCTTCCTCGTCGCTTACAGCTTGCCCTTGCCTCCCTGAAATCTAACAACTCTATTCTTATCCTTCCTTCCGACAAAGGCAATTCGGTGGTTGTCCTTGACCGTGAGGACTATCTCCGAAAAGCAGATGTCTTGCTCTCTGACTCTCGCACTTATGCTCCTCTGACTTCTAACCCTTTGGATCGCCTCAAAACTTCCTTTAACCGCAAACTAAGACAGCTCTCTAGTCTTTGTCCTCCTGACTTTGATCTCATTAAACATTTCCGTGTCATCTGCCCTTCTCTTCCTTATTTCTTTGGTCTTCCTAAGACTCATAAACCTGGTGTTCCTCTTCGTCCTATCATTTCTTCACTTGGGCTCTGTCAGCTATCCTCTTGCCTCCTGGCTTGCTAAAACCCTGACACCTTACCTTGGCACCTTTTCCCTGCTCACCTTCGTCACTCTCAGGACTTCATAGAAAGACTGCGCCTGCAACCCTCTTGTAAGATACTTAGTCTTGATGTCGACTCTCTGTTTACTAATGTTCCGCTCGATGACGTTCTCTCTTTCCTTAGACAGAAGGCGTCTGAGGGCCTTCTTCCTTTCCCGCTTCCCACTGACGTTTTCCTTGAACTCATTAGACTCTGTGTTGACTCTAACTCTTTCTCTTTCAACGGTAAATATTACACTCAAACTTTCGGTGTCGCTATGGGTTCCCCTCTCTCCCCTGTTCTTGCTAATTTCTACATGGAATACTTCGAAACTGTTCTTCTTCCTTCTATTGATACTCGTCCCTCTCTCTGGCTTCGCTATGTTGATGACATTTTTGCTTTATGGCCTTGTTACGAACCCGGATCCAGCGTCCGAGCACGGAGCAGTGACAACCGCGCCATCTGTGGGTCAGCTCCCGAAACCCCCACCAAATGGACGACGACACCTGGTGAGGACAAGGTGTACTGGCCACAAGGGCCAGTTTCCAGTCCGGTTCAGCTCACAACACAGCTGCTGCTGACCTCTGGTGAGGTGGTGCTCAGACATCAGCGCCATCTATGGAGTGGATATGTCGGGCGTTTGTGTCTGAGCCTGTAAGTGAGGTGCTTTAGTGTGTCCCAGTTATTGATGACGTGTCTGCTTACAGAGTCGACCTGGGACTGCTGTGATGGAAGTTGAGTCAGTCTACCCAAGGCAGCCGTCCCCATACCTTGTGCTTTGCTGCAGCAGCTGTGGGTCGCCTCCCGGAGGAACACTGTGGTGTTACCCTGCCAGTGAAGTGGCAGTAGAAGGATTGTCGTACCCGGGACCGACTGGTGGAGACGATTGACCACTGGGGTATTGAGGACAGGAGAGTGATTTGTGGTATCACAGGAGGCTCCTGACTAGGGCGCTACCCTAGTATCGCTCGTGGAGTGGCCTGACCAGCGTTGCTGATCCGGAACCTGCCAGCTGTTCTGCTGGACTTGTGGTTGACGGCCTCCACGGCGGTGCCCCAGTGGAACTGTGTTTTGGCTGGCCTGTGTTTGGGGTAGACTCAGCTTGATCGAAGGATTCGTCAAGTGACCACGAAAGCACCGAGGACTCTGCACCGAGAGGATCCCGCGTCTTCAGGAGAAGACAATCATGAATATACTTCCCTTGTGTAGTGTTAATACCCCTCCCCCTGTGTAACTTTTATATATTACTTATTGGTGAAGGTAATTATAATCTTAAGTTTTTGCCTTTCTTTCCCTTCCCCTTTTATTTTACTTGCGTCACGGATCTCATCCCTTGAAAGCCACTACTGGCTTGGGGCCGGATACAACTTCCTCTAATAACATCAGAGTACGAACCCAGTTGCGACCCGAGAGGGCCGTAACATAATTGGCATCCCCAGCGGGATGCGTCCCCTTGTTAAGTATGTTTGACAGGGGTGGTGAAGTGGCGTAATCCCTGTAAATAATTCCCCCTGTGTGTGACGATTGGGACGTTATACGTCCTGTGCGGTGCTCAGAGTGACTAAGTGCGATATTGTGCAGTGCGGTGCTCGCTGTGATTAAGCGATTAAGTACAATATCGTGTAGTGCGGTGCTCGGCGTGATTCAGTGCAATATTGTAGAGCGAAGTGTTCGCTGTGATTCAGTGCAATATTGTAGAGCGAAGTGTTCGCTGCGACTCAGTGCAATATTGTGTAGTGCGGTGCCTGAAGTAATTACGTGCAATATTGGCAAGTGCAGTGTTTGGTGCGATAAAGTGCAATATTGATGTAGAACAGTGCTCGGTGCGTTAAGTGCTAACGAGAAAGCGGTGTGTTAAGTGCTAAGTGTTCCATCTGTGACAATGGCAGAAAAAGCTACCATCGATGATCTGGACGATGTTCAGGCTTTTCTGAACAGAGAGGACTGTCTTGCCAGATTAAAATATCTGAACAAACAGGAACTTGTACTAGTTAGTGCCTACCTAGAGATAAAGATCCGTGCCAGTGATTCCCGTGTGGAGATCTTATCCAAGGTTCACCGGCATTTGAAGGCCGAAGAAAAACAAGAAAGTGAGGCACTAGGTACCAAGGAAAGTGAAGAAGTTGCTTCCACTGAAAAGGAAGATAAAGGCAGTGACATTGACAGTGATGCAGGTGAGCTAAATATAAGTTTACTTACAGTCAAAATGCGTGCCTTAGAGATAAATCGTGAAATAGAATGGAAGAAGTTAGAAATAGAACGAGAATTAAAAGATAAAGAAATGGAGATGAAAGAAAATGAATTGGCGATGAGGCGTTTAGAATTAGAACGAGAAGAAAGAAGAGAAGAGCGAGAAAGAGAAGAGAAACGAGAAAGAGAACAGCGAGAGAGAGAAGAAAACGAAAGGCAGAGACAACATGAACTAGAAGTATTACGATTAGGTGGTGGTCGGAGGCCAACGACGGAAGCCAGCAGTTTCGATCCAGTAAGGAACATCAAAATGGTCCCCAAATTCAACGAGAGAGAAGTTTCGAAGTTCTTCGCAGCCTTCGAGAAAGTCGCTGCCTCTTTGGAGTGGCCAAGGGAGAATTGGGCCATCATGATACAGTCAGTCTTGACTGGGAAGGCCCAAATCGCCTACTCCACGTTATCCCTTGACGACTCTGGCGATTACGACAAGGTGAAGAAAGTCGTGCTCATGGCGTACCAATTGGTACCTGAGGCTTACAGACAAAAGTTCAGAAACCTGAAGAAGACCTCAGAGCACACTTTTACCGAATTCGCCACAATCAAGGAGCGACTTTTTCAAGAGTGGTGTGCCTCTCGGAAGGTGGAGACCAAAGAAGACCTCGAGCAGCTCATACTGCTAGAGGACGTCAAGGATTGTTTGTCTGGAGACCTGAAGACGTACTTAGAGGAACAGCAGGTAGAGACCTTGAGTGCGGCAGCCACCATGGCTGAGGAATACATCCTGACACATAGGCCTTCTGCTAAGTACGTCCCAAGGCATTACCAACGCCGGTTTGACAAACCTCAGGACGAAGAAGAGACTCCCGTCCCACGAAGCGCTAAGAAGACGCCCCCAAGTAGCCCTCGAAGGACTAGTCCTAGCAGTCCGAAACACCGGAGTCCAAGGAGGAATGTGGTGTGCTGGACTTGTGGGCAGAAAGGGCATGTAGCTGCTATGTGCCGAGGCAGAAGAGGTGGCGGCGCACGTAGGGAGGTGATGATAAATTTGGGTATTGTTTATTTTGAGATTTATTTGATTAGAGGATTTATTGCCAAACAGAATATAGAAAGTTTTGTCAATGTTAAGGGTGAGTTTGTTGGCAGTTAGCCAAAGATGGACTTTATTTAGCTCAGTATTTACTGTGGCATTTAGAGCAAGGGGATCAGGACTGGAGTAAATGAAGGTTGTGTCGTCAGCAAATAGAATTGGTTTGAGGTGTTGGGAGGCATTTGGAAGGTCATTAATGTAGATCAGAAAGAGGAGAGGGCCAAGTATGCTGCCCTGGGGAACACCAATGTTGATGGGTAGGGTGGGAGAAATTGTATTATTCACAGAAACACATTGGAGCCTGTCAGTAAGGTAGGATTTAAGGTATTGTAAGGAGTGTCCTCTGACACCATAATGATGTAATTGAAGAAGAAGGTTTTGGTGGTTGACAGTATCGAAAGCTTTACGCAGGTCCACAAATAACCCAACAGGGAACTCATTTTTATCAAGAGCTGTATGAATCGAGTTAAGCATACTAATAAGTGCATCGTTAGTGCTTTTTTTGGGCCTGAAGCCATATTGGCAAGGGCTAAGTATATTGAGTTTGGCTAGATATGAGTAAAGCTGCTTATAGATTAGTTTTTCAAAAATTTTTGACAAGTTTGGCAGGATTGATATAGGTCTGTAGTTGTTAACATCTGTGAGATCACCACATTTGTGGACAGGCGTTACTCTCGCTTTTTTTAGAATATCTGGAAAGGTTTGGAGTTCAAGTGACTTGTTGAAGAGCAAAGCAATAGCAGGGGCTAAAGATCTGGAGGCTTTTTTGTAGATTAAAGTTGGTATCTCCTCAAGGGCACCAGACTTGGTTTTAAGGGAAAGGATTATCTCATTGACGTCAGTGGAATTAATAGGCTTTAGGTACAGAGACTGTGGATAGTTCCCTGTAAGATAGTCCTTAATGTCAGTACTGGAAGATGGAATATCATTAGCAAGGGATGAACCAATGGAAGAGAAGAACCTATTGAACTCAATAGCAGAATCAGAGGCTGAAAGCTGACCATTGTTATTAGACAGGAGAGTCGGTTTGTTATTTAAAGACTTCTTTGATCCCAATATTTGTGAAATTGTTCTCCAAGTTTGTTTAATGTGGCTCTTTATTTGGGTAAATTTATCTTCGTAGTATTTAGTTTTGGCTCGTCTAATTATCTTAGATAGCAATAATGAGTAATTCTTTGAGAATTCTTTGGAGACAATTCCTAACCTATACTTCTTCTCAAGATCATGTTTTTTATTAATAGATTTAAGTATTCCCTTTGTAAGCCAGGGATTGTTAAGCCTTTTGGTTGTGACTTGTTTTGTAAACATAGGACAGTGGGTATTATAAAGGCTAAGAGTTTTTTGAAGAAAAGATTGAACTGCTAGGTTGATGTCCTCTATGTTACCTAGCTCGGACTCCCAGTTGACATTATCAGTAGCAGTTATAAAATTGTCTATAGCAGCTTCATTGTGTAGTCTAAAACGTATCTCTCTTGACTCAAGAGGTGGTTTGCTAATGTTAGTTAAGAGAAATGTGGGGTAATGGTCTGTAGTGCTATCGGTGATTATACCTGAAGTAAGCGGAGAGGTTATGTTTGTCCAGATGTGATCTAGAGTCGTGGCAGTGATGTGATGTCCAGATGTGATCTAGAGTCGTTGCAGTGGCAGTGGTAAATTTGACACTAGCTCTCCATATATGTCAGTTGCTTAATTTAGAACCTGTACTTGAGGTCGATCTCGAACCCATTGTTGATGTGAGGACTTATATTGAATTTTGTAACTAGCTCATCAAGATTGTAACTTGCTTAGCTAAATGAATTGTGGGGTTCAGTCCCTGAGCCCATTATGTGCCTCTGTAACCCTTTCCACTACCGCCCACAAGATGGGTATGGGGTGCATAATAAATGAACTAAACTAAAACTCTCTTAACAATCTGGCTCCTTTTATCCATTTCAAAGTTGAGTGGGAATCTAATTCTCTCCTTCCTTTTCTTGACGTTCACGTTCACAGCTCTGTGTCCGGATTCTCTTTCTCTGTCTACCGCAAACCCATGCATAGTGGCATGTACATTCACTTCTTTTACTACCATCCTCCTTCTGTTAAGAAAAGTGTCCTCATCTCTCTCTTCCTCCGCGCTCTACGCATCAGCGACCCTCAGTTTCTTGATTCTGAAATTGCCCTTATCTACAAATCATTCTCTCGCCTTGGTTACCCTTTGCATTTCATCAACTGTGCCTACTCTCAAGCTAAACGAAATTTCTTTCATCCTAAACCTGCTTCCAACACTAGTAGCACTGTACTATGCCTTCCCTTCATATCTGAACTCAAAACTTTTACCAATACCTTTCGTCCTCTTGACATTAAGCTCGCCTTTCGTCAAACTAACACACTTCGTAGCAATCTAGTTCACACTGCTCCTCCTGCTTCTAACGCTGCTGGTGTCTACTCTATTTCCTGTTCGTCTTGTCCTCTCCAATACTTTGGCGAAACTGGCCGTACACTTAATGACAGACTTAAAGAACACAAGAAAAGTGTTAAGTCTGCAGACACTAACAATGCTCTCTTCTGCTATGTGAGGGATTCTAATCATTCCGTTGATTGGTCTTCCTCCAAAATAATCTTTCCTGCCTCTACTCTACACAGACGCCGTCTTGTTGAATCGGCTCTAGTACCATGATGCATTTTTCTTCAGGAGCTCACGTAGAGGCTTCGTAATGGTAGCAAAATCTGGAATGAAGCGAGAACAGTAGGTTGCCATTCCCAGAAAACTATGTAGATAGATCTAAACAGTCTCCGTGGTGTAGTGGTAAGACACTCGCCTGGCGTTCCGCGAGCGCTATGTCATGGGTTCGTATCCTGGCCGGGGAGGATTTACTGGGCGCAATTCCTTAACTGTACCCTCTGTTTAACGCAACAGTTAAATGTGTACTTGGATGAAAAAACGATTCTTTGCGGCAGGGGATCGTATTCCAAGGACCTGCCCGAAACGCTATGCGTACTAGTGGCTGTACAAGAATGTAACAACTCTTGTATATATCTCAAAAAAAAAAAAAATGTACTTCAGTGGACGTTGAAGGAGGTGCAGCATTCTTGATATCTGCAACTTTCTTAGGATCTGGAGACAGTCCTTTGTCACAAAGTACATGTTCAAAGAATTCAATTTTACGTTGATTGAACTCACACTTTGCTCGGCTTAACGTCAGATTCTTTTCTCGTAAGCGTTGCAATGTTGCACGAAGAGCTTTGTCGTGTTCAGCTTGGGTACGGCCATAAACAATGATGTCATCAGACATGTTGTCAGCATTAGGTATATCTTGCAATACCTGGCTGATGATGTGCTGGAATACCTCGCCAGCGCTGTTGATACCAAAACTCAGGCGCTTGTACCTATACAGACCTCGATGTGTCGTAAACGTTGTGATGAATCGACTCTCATCATCAAGTTCAAGCTGATGATAGCCCTTGTTTAAATCTAACTTGCTAAATACAGTTGCACCATTCAAGCGGTAGATCATATCATCTACAGTGGGTGTAGGATGGCGTTCACGCATTATTGCCTTGTTGGGAACACGCATGTCCACACAAATGCGTATCTCATCTGGATTCTTCGGCTTTGGTGGAGTGACAATTGGGCTTACCCATGGTGTTGGGCCTGTTACTGGTTCAATGATATCTAGTTCCATCAGCCTATCCAGTTCGGCATCGACTTTCTTGCGAGTATGGAATGGTTGTCGGCGATGTGGTTGGGCAACTGGAATTACATCTGGGTTGATATGCAGATGTACTTTGCTATCAGTATAACAACCTATGGATTTAAATCGATCAGAAAATTCAGCAACAATACCATCAACATTGTTTGCAGATTCCACTGCTACAGCATTAGAAAGCTGAAGTAGCCCCAATTTGGTTGAAGTCTTGTAACTGAGTAAAGACTCCTTTGCATTCCTAACAACATGGAATGTAGTAGTGAGCATTGCATTCTTTGACTTAATCTCTGCAGTGAAAGTTCCAATCACTGGCAAGGCTACCTTTGAAGCATAGGTAGTGGCTTTGCCATCATAGTTTTCAAGCTTTGGGAACTGTTTTTTAAATTTTTTATAGTGGCACTCAGCAATGGTGTCAATGTTTGATCCAGTGTCAATGAGAACTTTGAGACAAATACCAGCAATGTATACTATGGTCTCTGGGTTGTTTGGAAGATCATTCCATTCTGTGATTGATTGTACCCCATAAGTGTAATCACATTCACTGTCATCTGAGACTGGTTGTAATGAAATGTTGTCTTGTACATTATTAACATTCTGGATATGAGGTGCAATATTGTGTTTACCACCTCGACCCCTATGACCTGATCCTCGTACAGTGCTTTTATTCATTGACTGTGGTTTCATTAGTGCGGAACGACACATAGCACCAAAATGACCTAGTTTTCCACACTCATAGCACTTCTTATCTGGAGCAGGACAAACATTACCTTGGTGTCGGAAAATCCGAGACCATTTAATAATCATACAGACATAATATTGCTGTGTTGTATAAACAAGTTACCCATAGAAAATGTAACTTGTAGTGGAACATTCTGTCTATAGAATACGGGATATTATTAATTACCATATACTATTATAAATTCTCCACCTATTATGGTGGGAATTATTCTTAAATACATTCGTCTTTGGACTTTACCATCATAAAACATTTCATATAAATTAACTTAATTATCAATATTAAAGTAGAGTAAATGTGACCCTTCTATCACTTTCTGTCATCTGGACAATGTAAGCCAGGCGTCAGGGGTGAGGGAGGGGCAGCCATTGTTGTATACTGAGACCAGAGGCGCAGGGAGCAATTCGGCTCCTGTTAATTTTACTTGGACGAAGTGTTATGGAAACCAAAGGTGTACCATTATCACACGCTGTCAACAAATTCAAGTTAAGTGTTCTACCGAAACCCATTTATCTATCACTAGTGGCCATTAATGTCATTGGGTAGGGTGAGCCGGTTAGAGCACGAGATCGCCTCATACTAAAGGTAATTAAGCCAGGTCTTTAAGGTTCCATGTACAGTGTTTTCTCTGATATAGCTTGTCATATACTAGGATTCTGGCTTCACAGCTAGCGCCCTTTTGACAGGTCAAGACGAGGAAGCCTGCTTTGTGCATCAGTTACCAGGGTGATGGAAGCTACCTCAAAGAGGGAAAATGTGGTGTCTACATCCTGGTTATACCTGGTGGACTAAGGCCTGCTGTACTATAAGATAAGGAACCTCTTCAATGTATGTAGTCTATTACTGTAGTTTGATGGGCTGCATATATATAAATTTAATAAACCCCCCTAATGTGTAGAGGATTGATTTGTGAGATTATGAGATTATTGCAGAAATACAGTCCACTTATCATTATACAAATTGCTATCGAAGTATATAAATTAACGTAAATATAAATTCTATAGAAATTCATATAAATTAAATAAATATAAATCTCACAGGTCGGTTCCCACACTTGGTGTGGGTAGTCTCCTCCACAATTGTAACATTTATTGTTGACACTCTCTGATGTGGGTCGTTGTGACTGCTTGAGTCTTGTTCCATGACTCCAGTTGTGATGTGGCTCTCGGCTCAATTTACTGCTAGGTTTGCCATGATATCTTCTTTGATCACGGTGTCCTTCCTGAACCTTACGTACCTCATCACTGTTAGTAACAGTGGCAGAACCGTTGTTGGCACTGCACTCCATGACACGAGCATCACGTGCAGCATCTTCCATTCGACGAGCCATATCCAGTATCTTGGTAAGAGAACTGTCATCATCAACAAGTTCTAGAGCTCTTCGACGAAGACGTGTAGATGTGCATGTTTCAATTATTCGCTGTTTGATTTCTTTGTCAATATCAGCAAACTCACAATGGGCTGCTAAACCCTGCAGACGTGTGTGGTATTGATCAACGGTTTCATTAGAGAGTTGTCTGGCTCTCCTGAAATACATAATTTCCATTGCAGTATTTTGCCTTGGTTTGAAATGTTCAGTTAATTTGGCTTTGGCAATGTCATAATCTTTGGCACCACCAGTGTCTTTCAGTGTGTCAAAGATGTCACAAACTCTATCACCTGCATAATGAAGTAGAAAGGCACGCTTTCTTTCAGCACTTTTGATGTCAGAAACTATCAACAAATTTTCAAACCTTTTAAGCCATTTGACCCACCTCTGTGACAGGTTTGTCTGGTCACAGTCAGGATCAAATGCAGGAAACTGAGGTATATTTGCCATTTTTTACTGAATAAATGTAAACTTATCACTTAAATGTTCCTCAAAATATTAAACACTTACTGCACTGTATATGTTAGTTAAGAATTCACTGTATTTACTTTAATTTTGCCAATTAAACCAACTGCTGCGCCAACAGCAGTTGGCACAGCAGTTAGCAGCAGTTGGCACAGCAGTCAATTCACAGCGTGAAGAATTTTGTAACACGAAGCGTCGTTTCGTAACCACAACATCAGGTTTTGTACACATCAAAGCGTCGTTTCGTACACAGCATAGGCTCGCAGATTATTCAGTACACACAGCTTGAGTCAGCACATAGCTTGGGGTAGCACATAGCATTGGTTAGCACATAGCATTGGGTAGCTCATAGCATCATTTAGCACACAGCATCGGTTAGCACACAGCATCGATTAGCATACAGCATCGGGTATGGCGCTCACAGCTTCTCTTCCTCCTCCAGGCAGCAAGCTTCTCCCTTGTGTTTTAAACTGAACAAATACCTGCGTTCACAGTTCATCCTCGTCGCCAATGTGGTGTTTGTGTGTTACTGAGGAAGTGTTGGTTGTAGGGTTGATATAAAGCCATCGCTTGGTTACTGACTTTAATAGTTAAACTGATACATGACTACATGACATGATGGCTCTGGTTCCATTACTCGCTCTGGTTCCATTACTCCTAGAGTTCTGAATGAAACACTGGCAACGTTGCAATCCCCGCCGATGTTGGTAAACACAGCATCCGCTCCCCCTCCTCACTCCCCCCCTTCAACTCACTCACTCGAATCTCTAGCTGTAGAATTCACATCAATCTATGGCTCCCTGTCCAAACTTCAAACCTCTCCGAAGTAATCCATGGCTCCAGAAACTGCACAACCTTGTGAAAATGCAATCAGAAGCTATTTCGGCCCTCCAAGCCACAGTCACCCGACAACAACATACCATAGACTGCCTCCTTGAATCGTCGACGAACAACAACCAAGAAATTCACAACATACAAACTGTTGCAAATGGTGCAATGGAACAAATACGTAAGATTCAGGCCGAAGAAACCCACTCAGCTCAAAGTGACCTCCTTCAAAAGCTGGAAAAACAGATCAATCTCCTTCAGATTCACCAGGCGGCTTCCGAAGATGACCAAGAGCAACAACAACTTCATGACTCCCTGATAATTAGCTCTACTGATCTACCTGATGAACAACAAGGTGAGGATTGCTGTAACATAGCCAACACCCTAATTAATTCAAAGATCAGTGTCAATGTTCAAATCAAATCGGCTATTAGGTTAGATAAAAACAATCCCCGTACCATTAGGAGAATGCTCATCAAACTTGCAAATCCCTCTGCGAAGTTTGACCTCATACAATCAGCTGCTAAGCAAAAAACCAACCTCTATATAAATGAGTGTCTTACAAAGCAGCGTGGATCCCTCCTCTACAGGCTGCGCCAAATTCGCAAACAAAACCATGGTCTTATCAAGCAGTGCTACACTAGGAATGGTACGATTTTTGCGAAGAAGGAAATTACAGGAAAAAGATATGAAATAAAATGTGACCAACAACTCCTGGCCTTCTTTAGTGATTGTGGTATATCTGAAAACCTGAACCTGACTAATGCCAGTACTTAAAATAACTCTTTCAGTGCCTGAGCCTAACCTAACTTAATCTAACTTTGTCTAAGGTGCTGTCTCTGCCTTACCTTTTACCTAATGTTCTCTCATTCATATAATTTCCTAAATAATCCATCAAGTCTCCATGCACTTATGCAAGCATCTACCTCAGTTGCATTGTAAAATTTTACTCTTAAATCTAATCTTACCCTATTCCATTTATATTTTAAATTTATTTGCATTGATCTATATCATTTTTTGAAATCAATTATTGATCTCATTTTTGTTCTTTTAATTAAAGTCATACTAATTATAAGTTAAAACTAAGCTTAATAAAAAATTTTATCTCTAAGATTATTTTACTTTACAAATATCATTTGTCAAATTCTTTTATACATTCATCTTGTCAGTCTCTACTGATTTTTTGTTCTCTCCACCAAACTTGTGTATCCTCCATGGCTATCTAGTGACCTTAATTCTACCTCTAATTGTTTCAATTCTTTTGTTTACTTGCATTTATTGTTGTGTTTTGCCATAATTATTCTCTAATTTAGCAGACTCAATACTTTGTAAGCTCTTATTGTATTGTTATATTATTATATTGTTGTGTTTTGCTATAATTACTTTCTATTTTACAGCAGATTTGCTTTCATTTGTTCCTGTAACTGCTCATCTTATTGTATCGTGACATTCTTATCTATATTGATATATATTATCTATCTATTGTTACTTACAGTGTACCTGAGAGTACTTGTAAGCAATCTACCTCATTTTTCATTTTTGCTCAATTTGTTTTTGTATTGCTTAGTCTTGTTTATATTTTTGTTTTGTATATCCTGTGTTTTGTATAGTCCATGTTTATATGTTTTTTTTTTAATCTCATTTATTACCTAGGTTGCCTAGCCTAGCCATACTCCCTTACTCCATTGTACCCCTGTAAGCCCCTTTTGTGTTTGTTTTGCACAGTATTGTGTACATTTTTTTCCCCTATTTTATAGCTTATTTCTACCTTGTAATTTGCCTTTCTTTCCTTGTTTTTCCTGCAATCAGCTTTTTTTTATGCAGTCAAGTATAGACCCAGAACTTAACCTCTTATCCACTATCTATGACAATAATCACTTTAATGATCTAAATTGCAGATATTTTGCAGCACATGATGTAAACAATGTAGTAACTCATAATCACAATATCTCTGTAATCAATTTGAATGTTAGATCCCTAGGTAAACACTTCGATGATGTTAGTGCCTTGATTGAAGCTATTGACAACAAATTCTCTTTTATTATACTTACTGAAACATGGTTGAAAGAGGATACTACTCAACTCTTTAACATGCCTAACTACTCAGCAATTCACAACTGTCGTCAACTTCAGAGAGGTGGTGGCACTGCTCCTTACTACCACCAAGAACTAACATGCTAAAAAGAAATTAGAACTAGAGACTGCTATGGGGAGTATATCTTCGCCAGCTTCAGAGTCAAGGGTGCCGAGTCTGTCCTGTCTGTGGGTGCAGTTTATAGAATTCCTAACACTGATGTGTCCGAATTCAACTCAAACCTTAGAAATCTAATACTTGATAACAGACTGAACAAAAACCACCTAATTATTGCAGGGAACTTTAATATTGACCTCTGCGAGCCAGAACACCCTACTGCTGTTAGCTTCCTCAACTGTATGAATTCCTGCTTCCTCATACCCTTAATCACTAGACCTACTAGAATCACTGATAGCACTGCCATGACTCTAGATCACATCTGGACAAACATAACCTCTCCGCTTACTTCAGGTATAATCACCGATAGCACTACAGACCATTACCCCACATTTCTCTTAACTAACATTAGCAAACCACCTCTTGAGTCAAGAGAGATACGTTTTAGACTACACAATGAAACTGCTATAGACAATTTTATAACTGCTACTGATAATGTCAACTGGGAGTCCGAGTTAGGTAACATAGAGGACATCAACCTAGCAGTTCAATCTTTTCTTCAAAAAACTCTTAGCCTTTATAATACCCACTGTCCTATGCTTACAAAACAAGTCACAACCAAAAGGCGTAACAATCCCTGGCTTACAAAGGGAATACTTAAATCTATTAATAAAAAACATGACCTTGAGAAGAAGTATAGGTTAGGAATTGTCTCCAAAGAATTCTCAAAGAATTACTCATTATTGCTATCTAAGATAATTAGACGAGCCAAAACTAAATACTACGAAGATAAATTTGCCCAAATAAAGAGCAACATTAAACAAACTTGGAGAACAATTTCACAAATATTGGGATCAAAGAAGTCTATAAATAACAAACCGACTCTCCTGTCTAATAACGATGGTCAGCTTTCAGCCTCTGATTCTGCTATTGAGTTCAATAGGTTCTTCTCTTCCATTGGTTCATCCCTTGCTAATGATATTCCATCTTCCAGTACTGACATTAAGGACTATCTTACAGGTAACTATCCACAGTCTCTGTACCTAAAGCCTATTAATTCCACTGACGTCAATGAGATAATCCTTTCCCTTAAAACCAAGTCTGGTGCCCTTGAGGAGATACCAACTTTAATCTACAAAAAAGCCTCCAGATCTTTAGCCCCTGCTATTGCTTTGCTCTTCAACAAGTCACTTGAACTCCAAACCTTTCCAGATATTCTAAAAAAGCGAGAGTAACGCCTGTCCACAAATGTGGTGATCTCACAGATGTTAACAACTACAGACCTATATCAATCCTGCCAAACTTGTCAAAAATTTTTGAAAAACAAATCTATAAGCAGCTTTACTCATATCTAGCCAAACTCAATATACTTAGCCCTTGCCAATATGGCTTCAGGCCCAAAAAAAGCACTAACGATGCACTTATTAGTATGCTTAACTCGATTCATACAGCTCTTGATCAAAATGAGTTCCCTGTTGGGTTATTTGTGGACCTGCGTAAAGCTTTCGATACTGTCAACCACCAAAACCTTATTCTTAAATTACATCATTATGGTGTCAGAGGACACTCCCTACAATTCCTCAAATCCTACCTTACTGACAGGCTCCAATGTGTTTCTGTGAATAATACAATTTCTCCCACACTACCCATCAACATTGGTGTTCCCCAGGGCAGCATACTTGGCCCTCTCCTCTTTCTCATCTACATTAATGACCTTCCAAATGCCTCCCAACACCTCAAACCAATTCTATTTGCTGATGACACAACCTTCATTTACTCCAGTCCTGATCCCCTTGCTCTAAATGCCACAGTAAATACTGAGCTTAATAAAGTCCATCTGTGGCTAACTGCCAACAAACTCACCCTTAACATTGACAAAACTTTCTATATTCTGTTTGGCAATAAATCCTCTAATCAAATAAATCTCAAAATAAACAATACCCAAATTTGTAACAAATTAGATGGCAAATTCCTTGGCATTCTCATTGACCACAAGCTGAATTTCCAGGGACACATTCTAAACATATCAAAAAAAGTTTCAAAAACTGTGGGCATTCTTTCTAAGATCAGATATTATGTACCACGCCCTGCCCTGGTGACTCTCTATTACTCCCTTATCTATCCATATCTCAACTATGGTATTTGTGCTTGGGGCTCTACTACCCAAAATCACTTACGTCCTCTAATTACTCAACACAAAGCTGCTATTAGGACAATATCCAATTCGGGCCCCAGACATCACTCGGTACCCCTACTCAAATCTCTGAATATGTTAGACATTAAGTCACTGCACATTCTCTCATGTGTATTATACATATATAAAACGCTAAACTATAGTGCCAATCCTGATCTCAAAAGCTTCATAGAAGGTTGTAACAGAACCCATGAGCACCACACCAGAAATAAATACAGTTTTGATATTCCTAGAGTACGACTTAATCAAACCAGAAATGCTCTACAAATCAAGGGGCCCAGAATGTGGAATGACCTTCCCAACCATGTTAAAGACTGTACCTCTCTCAACCAGTTTCGGTTAAAAACGAAGCTATACCTAATAAATTCCATGTAACCCACCTTACCCCTCTGTTGTCAACCGATGTATGTTTTTTGTTTTTCAAATCATCGCTGTTTGAATGTAATTTTCTGTAATAATTTGTAATTGTATTTGTGCTGCTTTTCCAATAATGTTCCCCCCCTCTTTTACCTCTATTTTTTATATGTACTCATCACATCTTTTCTTTTTACCCATTAGTTTTAAGCTTTAGTCATTAATGTTTTTCCTGCCCGAAACGCTTTGCGTAATAGTGGCTTTAGGCATTGTATGTACTAGCTCTATCTATAAAGCCAACAAACTTTGTAAAATCTCTTTATGTATGTACCTTACCTAAATAAAAATTATTATTATTATTATTATTATTATTATTATTATTATTATTATTATTATTATTATAGTAGCTACCAAGCTTGTCGGGCGTCCTGTACGCTCTTGTTTGCCTTCCCTGGCGTCTGCTGCGCCACACATAGAAAACGGATGGTATCATTTTCTGTGAACATGACAGTAGCTAAGATTGATTGTAATGACAGCTTGAATGGTAGTTGACAAAAAATTGGTAGGCACAATACAGCAGAAACAATATAAGATTGATTGCAATGATAGCTTGAATGGTAGTTGAAAAAAATTGGTAGTCACAATACAGCATATGGCTAGCACATAAAAGAAGACAGCAATGAACACAATGATAAGGTTGTTTGATACTACTGTACATAAAAATTAGGAGATTGAGTAACACTAGGTACAGAGCAAATTTAAAGCTCAGTGTAGGAAACTAAGAAGATGAAATTAGGTACTTTTTGGTTTTGCTTTTAAAATTAATAAGGCAAAAGTTTTACAATTCACTAGGGAGTGAGTTCCATAGACTAGGTCCCTTAATTTGCATAGAGTGTTTACACAGATTAAGTTTGACCCTGGGGATATCAAAGAGATATTAATTTCTGGTGTGGTGATAATGGGTCCTATTACATCTGTCCAGGGAGAGTTTCAGAGCATGGTTTGCATTTAAGAACAGGGTTTTGTAAATGCAGTTGACACAAGAGAATGTGTGGAGGGAGTTAATATTTAGCAAGTTTAGGGTTTTAAACAAGGGAGCTGAGTGTTGTCTGAAAGCAGAGTTAGTTATTATTCTGATAGCAGATTTTTGCTGTATGATGATGGGCTTAAGGTGGTTTACAGTGGTAGACCCCCATGCACAGATACCATAATTCAGATAGGGGTAGATTAGTGCATAATATAGTGAGAGGAGAGCAGAGTTAGGAACATAATATCTGATTTTGGAGAGTATACCAACTGTCTTAGAGACTTTCTTAGTTATGTGTTGAATGTGGGTGCTGAAGTTGAGTCTCTTGTCTAGGAATAGGCCAAGAAACTTTCCATCATTTTTATTACTGATGTTAATGTTGTCTATCTGTAGCTGAATTGCATTTGATGATTTGCTTCCAAATAAGATGTAGTAAGTCTTTTCGATGTTTAATGTTAGTTTGTTCGTTGACATCCATAAGTGAACTTTTTTTTAATTCATTATTCACAACATTATTTAGTGTATGTGGGTTGAGGTCTGAATAGATAAGGGTAGTATCGTCAGCTAACAATATAGGTTTGAGAATATTAGAGACATTAGGCAGATCGTTTATATATATAAGAAATAGAAGAGGTCCTAAGATACTGCCCTGTGGCACTCCAGCGGTAATTGGTAGAGTGGAAGAAGTTGTATCATTGATGGTTACATATTGGTGTCTGTCACTAAGATAGGATCGGATGTAGTCAAGGGCAAGGCCTCGGATTCCATATTGCTGGAGTCTAGAAATGAAATTGTGTCTAGATGAAATGTCTAGATCTAGAAATGCCCGAAAGCCTTTGCGAGTTAGTGGCTTAAAAAAAATGTAAGAACACCAATGTTATGTACTCTCTCGAGAAAAATGTATCTTCTTGTATATAAATGAATAAATAAATTCGTTTGTTTAATTCTAATGCTTGTAGGCGAGGACCGTTGTGAACGCCAGCTAGCGCACAAGTACATGAGCGCCCAAAATACACAAAAGACATGTACAGACAGGCGTGTGGCTTCTGACTTCGTTTTTATTGATTGATTAATATTACATATTAGGCGCTTACCTATAATAGTTATCATTATATGCAAGTATAACTATCACATAATAAATATAAAAGGAGTCTGTCCAAAAACTGACAAAAGTGTTGTGTTTTGTGCGTTTTATCGTGTTTGTTGTCATTCGTGGTGTGTTGTGTTTACGCTGGCGGGCGGCGTCCTTACCAAGCCCGGATTATGTCTATTACATCACTAAACTTTAATTTTAATAGCATCACTAAACAAGATTTAAATTGTTAATAGCATTATATTGTCGTTTTAATATTGAACACGTACCCATTTATATTTAAAGTTAGTACCCTGTTATATTTAAAGTAACTTGGTATTTGTTTCTTGTAATCATTTATTGGAATTAATTAATAGTATAATTGTTTATATAAGCATCAACCTCAGTATCATAGTAAAATATTCCACATGAATATACTCTCACCCTGTTTATTTTTACACTTAGATTTATATTAGAGTAAATTTCAAGATTTAATTAGATTTACATGTCATCTTTTTTTTTCTCTGAATTATCTATTGAGCTCACTTTGTTTTCTTAGGTTCATACCAATTATAGGATTTTAATTAACCATTACTAAGCTAATTATCTTCAAGATCATTTTACTTTATGATTATTATTGTTCTTACTATTTTTTATTTTACATTTATATTGACAGTCTCTACTGATTTTTTGTTTTTTTATTTTATGTAACTTCTGTATCCTTCCTGGCTATCTATTGGATCTTTATTTTACTTCTAAATTGTTACTATTTTATTGTATTTGCTTTTATTCTTGCGTTTTGCTTTATCGTGTATCTTGTATCGTGATCCCTCTGCATCTCTATGCACACTGATATTGATCCTGATCAAAATCTTCTGTCTCATATCTACACCAACCTGCATATTGATCATCATTAATGCAAGTATTTCACAGCACACCAGGCTAAAAACAAACTCCAAAATAGCACCTGTTTATCAGTTTACAATCAAAATGTTAGATCACTTGGTAAACATTTTGACGATTTAAATGCATTACTCACAGCACTTGGTACTAACTTATCGTTCATTATTTTAACAGAAACTTGCCTAAATAAAGACTATACCCAACTCTACAACTTAGCTGGTTATAAAGCCATTCATAACTGTAGGCCTAATAAAAAAGGTGGTTGCACACCTATATATTACTGAGATACATTTATCTGCAACAGTGTCATAAGTGACAGAGATGACTACTGTGAATATACTTTTGCTCAGTTCACAAATAAATCCCTTAAATCCTCTTTGACTATTGGAGCCACCTATAGATTTCCCAATACTAACATAGCTTCTTTCTCAGACAACCTAAGGAATCTTATTATAAACAACAATCTCAACAAAAACCACATCATTCTGGGAGGAGACTTTAATATTGACCTGGGTAAACAAAATTGCTCTCAAGTTGACTATTTCCTTAACAGCATGAACGCCTGTATGCTAATCCCCACAATCACCAAACCTACCCGAGTCACTCAAACATCAGCCACTACCTTGGACCACATATGGACAAACATAACAGCTCCCCTTGTATCTGGTATCATCTACGACAGAACAACTGACCACTATCCTACCTTTCTCATAGCGAACATGGACATAATACCACCAAAAAGCAAGAAACTTTCATTTAGGCTACACAGTGAATCAGCTTTAGGCAATCTTACAGATGCACTTCACAATATTAACTGGGATTCTGAATTCAATAATACCCATGATATAAATTCATTAGCTAACCTCTTCCTCTCCAAAACTCTAAGCCTCTACAACCTTCATTGTCCCCTTTTTACCAAGCAAGTAACTGACAAAAGATTAAACAATCCATGGCTCACAAGTGGCATTCTCAACTCAATCAACAAGAAACATGAATATGAAAAGAAACTTAGGATTGGCCTAGTTTCAAAGGAAGTAGCTAAAAGGTACTCATCAATGCTTACCAGTATCATAAGAAAGGCAAAACTTGCATATTATGTGAATAGATTCAATGAAGCAAAAGGCAACATGAAAAGCACTTGGAAAACAATCTCTAGTATCCTAGGAACTAAACAACACTCACATAACCAAATAAAGCTCTACAAGGATGGGGATATACCGTCAACTGATTTAGAAATGGCAAATGAATTTAATAGTTTCTTTTCATCGGTTGGTGCTAATCTTGCCAGTAAAATCCCACAGACTCAGACACATATCAACACATATCTCTCAGGCAGCTATCCAAACTCTCTTCTCCTTTCACCAATCAGCCCGGCAGATGTTGTGTCCATCATACACTCTCTAAAAACCAAGGCAGGGAACACCAGTGAAAATCCGTCCATTGTATACAAGAGAGCCTCCCATGCCCTTGCCCCACCCATAGCCCTACTGTTCAACAAATCTATAGAGTGTCACACCTTCCCTGATATCCTCAAAAAAGCAAGAGTAATGCCAGTCCATAAAGGAGGCAATCCGGCGGACATAAACAATTATAGACCAATATCAAATCTACCAATATATATAAATTATAGACCAATATCAAATCCGATTGGACTCTTCATTGACCTAAGAAAAGCCTTTGATACTGTTAATCACAACTACCTCTTACTTAAACTTCAGCATTATGGAATCCGAGGCCTTACCCTTGACTACATCCGATCCTATCTTAGTGACAGACACCAATATGTAACCATCAATGATACAACTTCTTTCACTCTACAAATTACCGTTGGAGTGCCACAGGGCATTATCTTAGGACCTCTTCTATTTCTTATATATATAAACGATCTGCCTAATGTCTCTAATATTCTCAAACCTATATTGTTTGCTGACGATACTACCCTTATCTATTCAGACCTCAACCCATATACACTAAATAATGTTGTGAATAATGAATTAAAAAAGTCCACTTATGGATGTCAACGAACAAACTAACATTAAACATCGAAAAGACTTACTACATCTTATTTGGAAGCAAATCATCAAATGCAATTCAGCTACAGATAGACAACATTAACATCAGTAATAAAAATGATGGCAAGTTTCTTGGCCTATTCCTAGACAAGAGACTCAACTTCAGCACCCACATTCAACACATAACTAAGAAAGTCTCTAAGACAGTTGGTATACTCTCCAAAATCAGATATTATGTTCCAAACTCTGCTCTCCTCTCACTATATTATGCACTAATCTACCCCTATCTTAATTATGGTATCTGTGCATGGGGGTCTACCACTTCAAACCACCTTAAGCCCATCATCACGCAGCAAAAATCTGCTATCAGAATAATAACTAACTCTGCTTTCAGACAACATTCAGCTCCCTTGTTTAAATCCCTAAACTTGCTATATATTAACTCCCTCAACACATTCTCTTGTGCCAACTACATTTACAAAACCCTGCCCTTAAATGCAAACCATGCTCTGAAACTCTCCCTGGACGGATGTAATAGGACCCATTATCACCACACCAGAAATAAATATCTCTTTGATATCCCCAGGGTCAAACTTAATCTGTGTAAACACTCTATGCAAATTAAGGGACCTAGTCTATGGAACTCACTCCCTAGTGAATTGAAAAACTGTAAAACTTTTGCCATATTTAAAAGCAAAACCAAAAAGTACCTAATTTCATCTTCTTAGTTTCCTACACTGAGCTTTAAATTTGCTCTGTACCTAGTGTTACCCAATCTCCTAATTTTTATGTATTTAACCCTAACAACCTTTTTCTGAGGTTGGAAGAAAACGTGCTCAGATTGGGGACTTGTTTATTTTATAATGGTAAATAATAAATTAATATATAATAAATTAATAAATAATAAATTAATTATTATTATATAATAAATAATAATAATAACATAGTATAATGATAAGCAATTATTTTTAATGAATCAAATAGCTAATTAGGATGAATGATAAATAATTATTGACTAGTGCATAACAATAAAGTATTAAGGGGCCACGCAGTCTGCGTCCGGGTTTATATAACCTCGGCTCATTGCGCGCGCAGCTTGGGGCGGTTAAAGTCAGCTTCCAGACATACGTTTTCTCTCCCACTCAGAAAACCCACCGTTTTTGGGAAAAACAGTGTTCTTTTTCTGAGGTTGGAAGAAAACGTGCTCAGATTGGGGACTTGTTTATTTTATAATGGTAAATAATAAATTAATATTTAATAAATTAATAAATAATAAATTAATTATTATTTATAAATAATAATAATAAATAGTATAATGATAAGCAATTATTTTTAATGAATCAAATAGCTAATTAGGATGAATGATAAATAATTATTGACTAGTGCATAACAATAAAGTATTAAGGAATAATTATAATGAATAATACTTAATGATAAAGTAGGAATCAATTACAATTAATAACTACATCTGCATTAATTTAATTACACTAATTACAATTCATGGGAATATTTCTTAGCTATCTGCAGGCTTATCACTTTGGGGGTTCCGGCGGAGCACCCCCAATCCCGCGAGGGCCAGCGGCGCGGAACCCCCAACCCCGAAGGGCAAACGCGGCGGCTGGCCGCTGTAACTAGGAATGTGTGTCGACCTCATGGGTGCAGTAGTCTGCCCTCGGGCTCCATCCCTTTTCCTTGTTCATCAATGGTGTACCTTGTGCGCCTTCCGTAGTCGGTTCTGGAAGTATTAAGGCAGTAAGGGTGGGCAGAAACGGGCATGCAGTATGAACGTGACGGGCAAGAAACCTACCCCTTAAGGGTACTGCTGGAATTAATTTCTAAGAGGAGGGGGACATTTCCGGAAGCGAACTGGGCAAGTGTCAATAATGGATAAAGCCAGGGTGATACCCTGCAGAAACTCTGAAAAGGAACACTGGCACAGGGAATAGGAATGACTAGAGGGGAAAGGAAGAGAAAAAGATCTTCCAGGAAACTAATCTGTAGCGAAGTAAGGTAACTACCAAACCGAGCAGAACTTTAGCGGGGAAAAAAAACCAGACAAGTAAAAAAGGTTGGGGAAACGAGTTACCGTATCTGGGTCAAGGGCAGAAGTTAATCCAGGGGGAGGGATCCAGCAAGTAATAATTCATTTCAAAATAATCCAATAGAATAATATAAAACAATAGAACAGTCCAACATAATCAATATTTGTATGACCACTATATGTATACAATATCAAATCAATATATAAATAAAACCATAAATCAAATATAAGAAACAGGTTTTAAGGCGTAACTGCAACATGCTTGCGTCCAGAGTGACACGAATTATAAGGACGGTAACCGAGTCCGTTACAGTGATCTCCATTGCATGTTGGCCTCCGAAAAGCATGTTAAGAGCTGAATAGTTAGCCTAAGAAACTGCCTTAAGAGGCGTAAATGAGTTTAGTCCGAGTGTCAATGAGCATTCTGCGAGCAGCAGTACCCCAAGAACTTCAAGATCTGGGGATCTGAGGCAAAGAGAAATGGACACCAGGAAGGCTAGGGGTCCGTAAATGTAAAATAATTAATGTAATTAATATAGTAAAATAACAGAAATAAGGACGAAAATAGTAAACCAACTCCCAGACTCATAATAAATTACTACGGACGAGATGGAAATAAAAATTTTGAATGACAGTACTATAAATTAGTATAGCAACTAATGAATATATACATACACACATATATATATATATATATATATATATATATATATATATATATATATATATATATATATATATATATATATATATATATATATATATATATATATATACATATATACACATACATATGCACACACACACACATTCACAAGCAATAAATAGTACCTTACAAATATAACGAAGTTTTCACTAAAAAAAATGTTAAAGAGAGACATAAGCACTAGAAGGATAGGGAAAAGCACAAAATACCCCTTCCAAAGTACTAGGTCGCAGGACCATTAGCCGGCGAACAGGGCGGGCCCGCCCAGCTAAGGGCTCCACAGGGGTCCCGGCTAAGGGCGTAACGGACTGGCCCAGCTAATGGGCTTAGTACGGGCCGACTGAGGGCATGGCGAAAAATGCCAGAGAAAACGATAAGAAGTAAAGCAGAGGGAGGGTAGAAGTAAGGCGACTAAAACCCGGACCTAATAATAAAGAACTTAAATAAGTAGTAGTATGATACAGTAGGAACTGTATAAATAGATAAATAAGTAAATGTCCCACACTGGGGAGGAGGAAGCAAGCAGGGAAACCCTAACCTTAACAAACCAACAATAACGTAGCATGCACAACACGAACACTAGTGGTCAACAAGGGCAAAATAAGGGCTTAACAAACAACAGTTGCCAAATGTAAACTGTAAAATCCTGCCTCTGAACACCAGCAGCTGGACATTGGCAACTGGTGCATCAACATCTGCCAAAGATAAATAAGTAGTGGCGTGGCAACTGGCCACCAGGGAAAACTTCGGTTATAAGTAGAAGTCCAACTGCAAGACAATTAGGGACCATATAGAACCTGGGAGCCAACAAGGGAATGGAGAGTATCTTCGGCCGCTGCCGAAGATACAAAATTAGCGGCAACGGGCCAAGGGGGAAACTGCAGCAGTAAGGGAAGTGCGACTGCAAAACAGAATATGCTCAAAATAATGCTGGAATGTAACTCTTTAGAGAAAACGGGATTAATGCATGAAGCTGAAATAAATTACAATCAAATACAATAAACTGGAAGGAGTGCTTATAGGCACCACGTCGGCTGGAACGCTTCTGCTGGAACTTCGGGGGCTGGCGTGTCGGCAGCTGGGCCCTTGGGAGCTGGAATTCAGTAGGATGGGCATTATCAGTTGGGACCGCTTCAACCGGAACATCAGGAACAACTTCAGCAGTAGCATGGGAGCTGGTCCAACAACCGCTGGAACGCCAGCAGCTGGACCATGTTCCACCTGAACAGCAGCAAGCTGGGACAGCAACAGCTGTACCCACAGCAGCTAGAACACCGACTGCCGGGAATGTCAGCAGCCGGAACACCAACAGCTGCAGCAGCTGGACACCAAAATTGAGCAACAACGTAGGAAGAGTGGCGGCTCGGACGCTAGGGCAGACGGCTGGACCAGCTGCAACAGATCCAACCGAGCATCGGCCGTTAGAACACAGTGACACGTCGCAGGAAGAACATCGGCCGGACATCAACCCCTGAACGAAGGCAGCTAAGACGTCGGTGGCTGTGAAAACCTTCCGGGCTACACCGGGCAGACAAAACGTCTGGATAAACCAGCGGCCTGGGGGGGGGGGGGCCACTGTGACTTCCGGGCAACACCGGGCAGACAACATGTCTGGATAAACCAGCGGCCTGGAAGGCCGCATATTTATATGACCAATGTAAATAAGTTACCTGAATAACATCGCCGGCTTAACTCATCACAGGAAGAACGTTGGCTGGACATGAACCCCCGAACGCAGTCAGCTAAGACGGCAGTGGCTATGACAACTTTCCTGGCTACATTGGGCAGACAAAAACGTCTGGATAAACCAGCGGCCTGGGAAGCAGCAGCATCTAACGGGCTACACCGAGCAGACAACACGTCTGATAACCAGTGACCTGGAAGGCCACACATGTCTGGATAAACCAGCGGCCGGGAGGCTGCAGATTCTTTCGGGCTACACCGGGCAGACAAAACGACTGGAAACGTTTACTGGTACTGTCTAGCTGTCAGTACTTAATAACTTAATGACAAAGTCAAGAAAACAAGTATAAAGGTAAAACGGTAAGTAAAATGACATGCACTTCAGCAATGCATAACTAGCAATAAATTGCTGAAGGAACTAATCATAATACGAGTCCAAGATAAACTTAAAGGGAGAGGCATGAGGCCCGAAGACAGTGTCTAAGATATCCTAGCTGACTTAACTTAAACGTGAAGCATAAGTTAAACAAACATAATTGTAAACCAGTAAAGTAAAAACATGCAGCAAGAGCGATGTAAAATGCAGGAAATTTGCAGAGGAAACTAAACGTAAATGCAGGGCCAGAATAAACTTAAAGCAAGAGGCAAGGGCCCGATCCCTGCAACTATCACATCCTAGCTGACTTTACATAATAACTTAAAGGCAAAGCAGAAGTTAAACAAACAAATGTAAAACCAGCAAAGAAACATGCAGCTTGACACTGCATAAAATTCATTAATAAATTAAGGAAACTTATGGAAAACAAGTCCATGAAAACTTAAAGCTAGGGGCCAAAGGCCTGTGACACAGCAGCTTGCAAACCTAGCTGACTTTACCTAATAACTTAAAGGCAATAAGCAAAAGTTAAACAAACCTAAATGTAAAACCAGCTAAAGAAAACATGCAGCTTGACACTGCATAAAATTCATTAATAAATTAAGGAAACTTATGGAAAAACAAGTCCATGAAAACTTAAAGCTAGGGGCCAGAGGCCTGTGACACTGCAGCTAGCCTAACCTAGCTGACTTTACCTAATAACTTAAAAGCGATAAGCAAAATGTTAAACAAACATAATTGTAAACCAGTAATAAATAAATACACATGCAGCAATTAAGACGCTGCATAATTTGCGGGAATAGTTAGCTGATGTAACTAAACGTAAATGCAGGGCCAGTAATCTTAAGCAAGAGGCAAGGGGGGTGGGGGCCGTACTCTGCGCCTATCCTAGCCTAGCTGAGTTACTTGATAACTTAATGGCAAACAGTAGTTAAACAATCACAATTGCAAAACCAGTAAGAGTAAATAACATGCAGCTTGACCCGCATAAATTGCAGTAATAAATTGCGGTAAATTAATGATACACAATACCAAGATAATCTTAAAGTCAAAGGCATGAGGCTTGTAACTCAGGAACTAGCACAACCTAGGTTACTTTACTTAATAAATAACTCGATACAAGAAGCCAGAGTTTTAATAAGTTAATAAAACATGCACGGGGGCAATGCATAAATTGTAATAAATCATGCAGAGAGAAACAAATCGTAGTTGTAAGCCCAAGGATGGTAACAGCAAGAGGCTTGGACCCGCATCACGGATCCAAAATAAATAAACTGCGGATAAATAAATTGTGAGGCATAACACATTGTAACTGAAAGACAATAATATAATATTTTATATAGCCAGCGTTTAGAGTAGGGTAAAGCAACAGCGCAAAATAGGAGCTGGCTTGAGCATTAAATGTCCTGGAACAACAATAACAGCACTACCCAATATATAAACATAGGCATGGGGCGAAAGCAAAGGTAAAATTACAGTAAATATTGTAGCATGAGGGAGCACGCCATGACTAACAGTCAGACTGTAAAGGACTTATATAAAGAACGTAAATAATAAATAACGGCACAACAGAAGTCGCCCAAGCAGCATACCTCACGTCAACTGGGTGAGGGAGCTTAAGATACAGGGCTGAGCAGTTGGGGAAGGTGGGGTGGTGGACAGGCCTCCTCCCGATTGTGCTTCAAATAACAGCCACCTACTGGAGAAAACCCAGTGCCCCATAACACCGAGGGTCACCTCCCCCTCTAGGACCACTGCACCTGCATTTGGTCACCAAGGCTGAACCAACAATCGTAAAAGACTGAACCAACAATCGCCCTGAAGCACGCCCTGGCGTGTTTCAGGGCGCGCGCGCCAGGTCCGGCACGCCAACAACACAAACACTGTACCTTAAATGTTGAGAAGGGCAGGGCGCCCCTGACGGGTCGCTCCGAGTCGTTGTCAATAGGAACTGGTGTAGGGTCCATGCTGGGGGAACAGTTGAGCGGGCTAAACTTCTGTGTTTACGACTCACTCGCTGAGCAGCAGTGAGCCGTTTTGTAAGAGAGCAGCTGCTGGCTTGTCGGGAAGAGGGCCACGCCGTCTGCGTCCGTGTTTATATAACCTCGGCTCGTTGCACAAGCAGCTTGTGGCGGTTAAAGTCAGCTTCCAGACATACGTTCTCTTCCCTCAGAAAACCCACCGTTTTTGGGAAAAACAGTGTTCTTATATGGTGATTACACCTCGGCTCCCTCCAACAAGATGAAAATGTACCTATGTACCTATAATTTTCTCTCATCTTTTTTTTTTCATTCCATGTAATCTGTTATCATTTTTTTGTCTATAAATTTTGCAAGTATTTACCTCCTTAAAATTTTCTTAGATTAAGGACCTGCCCGAAACGCTGCGCGTGCTAGTGGCTTTACAAGACTGTAATTACCATAATTGTATCCTCACATTCCTTATGTACATTCTTGTATATGCATAAATAAATAAATAAATAAATAAAAGAGTATTACCTGTAATTGGGAGAAAGGATTGTAGCTTCTGTAATTAGTGCTAATTAGTTATGCTATTAAGATAATGAGATAATGGAGCGAGTATAAGCTTACTTGCTACAATCCTTCCAGCCAGCGGTGGTACTCCCTTCCCTATTACAAATTTGTTTATGAATGTATTTGCTTATTGTCTTGCCTATTTTTTGTGGATCTGCTTGTATTCTGTTTATTAGAGCTTGTTTATTACCTTTCATATTTACTTATTGATTTTATATTTGATTGAAAAAAAATGTAAAGTAGTGCATTCACCATGAGAGCAATGTTTCCTTCAGAAAGTATATAAACGTGTACCATTATATTTTAATAAATAAATTGCAAGCATATTCTTTAATTTGAAAAAAATGAGGAAAACACAAGAGTTAAATGTAGACACCCAGTTACAAACAAAAATAAGAAGTAGGAAAAATAAAGTGTGACACCAGAAAGAACACTGGAACGCCTAGATGAGCATCGTCGCCAACTCGCCATTATCACAACACGGGACGGTGAGTGTCCAGACATGAGCATAAAACTTTCCCACAAACTGCACCTATCTTAAAGAAGAAGCCCACCATTGACCGTCGAGTGCTCACATCAAGTCTAACTCTACAACAGCCTAAGAAACAACACTCAAGCCTTGCCTAACCCTCAACATTGACGTCCCACCGTGAGGCGTCACCCAGCATCACCACTCATGCAGTCATCAGAGGAAAAAAACTTCCCACAAACTGCACCCATCATAAAGAAGATGAAGACTCACCAGTGTCCAGAGTGTGGGAAGGTAATTACTCATCTTGGAAATATGAAGAGTCACATGTTAGTGCATTCGGGTGAAAAATCTCGCAAGTGTCCAGAGTGTGGGAAGAAGTTCAATCAGCTTGGACATATGAAGACTCACATGTTACAGCATTCGGGTGAAAAACCTCATAAGTGTCCAGAGTGTGGGAAGAAGTTCAGTCAGCTTGGGAATATGAAGTCTCACATGTTAGTGCATTCGGGTGAAAAACCTCATAAGTGTCCAGAGTGTGGGAAGGTATTCACTCGTCTTGAACATATGAAGACTCACATGTTAGTGCATTCGGGTGAAAAACGTCATAAATGTCCAGGGTGTGGGAAGAGGTTCAGGCAACTTGAAAATATGAAGAAACACATGTTAATGCAATCGTGTGAAAAACCTCATAAGTGTGCAGAGTGTGGGAAGAGGTTCAATCAGCTTGGACATATGAAGAATCACATGTTAGTGCATTCGGGTGAAAAACGTCATAAATGTCCAGGGTGTGGGAAGAGGTTCAGGCAACTTGAAAATATGAAGAAACACATGTTAATGCAATCGTGTGAAAAACCTCATAAGTGTGCAGAGTGTGGGAAGAGGTTCAATCAGCTTGGACATATGAAGAATCACATGTTTGTGCACTCGGGTGAAAAACCTCATAAGTGTCCAGAGTGTGGGAAGAGGTTCAATCAGCTTGGAAATATGAAGTCTCACATGTTAGTGCATTTGGGTGAAAAACCTCATAAGTGTCCAGAGTGTGAGAAGAGGTTCAGACACCTTGGAAGCATGATGACTCACAGGATGATGCACATTGATAAAAGACCTTTTGAGTGTGGCAAAAGGTTTAGAGATCGTAAATCTATAATACGTCACATGTTAGTACATACAGAAGAAAGGCCTTTCGAGTGTGATAAATGTGGCAGATTATTTAAGTCACGTGAAGATATAAAAGCACACATGTTAGTGCATTTGAATGATAAACCTTCATGAGTGTCCAGAGTTTTGGAAGAGTTTCGGTCATCTTTGTAGTATGAAAACTCACAAGACAGTGCATTTAGGTGATAGGTTAAACATTTTGAGTGTGAGAGATAAATCAGAAAATGTTTTAAGTATAATGTAAAATAAAGCACATATTAGTTCATTAACTTATAATACCATTCTTCCAATTTTAAAATTGTTGGAAATCGTAAACTTTATCAGGAAAATATCTTGCACCCACCATGGTTTCAACCATTATAATTTATTATATATTTTTATACTGTTTTAGCTTACCCAATTCCATATACTGTATTCAAAAACATGGTGTTGCTACTTCACATTAACTTGTTTCTCACTCTCCAACCCCTGCCCTATTTTCCTTTCTGTTGTCATGATCATGTATGTACACGATCATGACAACAGACAACGTGTATGTACTGGTACCAATTGTCTTCTTTGATATCTGTGTACCTCATAGCTTCCATTCCATTTTCTTCTCTGCCACAGAAGAAACGTGGCAATGTTCCACAGCCACAGTGCTGGCATTGGCAGTGCCATCACTGCCACCACATTTGAAGGCTTGAAAGCAAGCCAAAAGCACTCTAGTTGATTGTTAACTTTTAACTGTGGTTTTATATATATACTATTGTACTATTTTTATGAAATATTAACATAATTTTTGTTATTTTGCTTAATGACCGAGATATATAAATCATTAACAAATATATATTAGATTGGAATTTATTTCAACTAAACCTCTTCATTTATATTTGCATCAGATATTTTTAGTAGTCTGGCCTATCTAGATAGGCCAGATCTAGATCGGGTTTTGAAATGGTCAAAGGATTGGCAGATGCAGTTTAATGCTGATAAATGTAAAGTTCTGAGGTTAGGTAATGATGATAGAGTTACAAGATACGAGCTAGATGGTGTTGTGATTGCGAAGTCGGATTGCGAAAGGGATCTGGGAGTTATGATTAGTAAGAATTTAAAACAAAAGGATCAATGCATAAATGTTCGTAATAAGGCAAATCGGACACTTGGATTTATTAATCGCAGCGTTAGTAACAAGACACCTGGTGTGGTTCTCAAGCTATATCTTGCTCTAGTTAGGCCCCATTTAGATTATGCAGTTCAGTTTTGGTCGCCATATTATAGAATGGATATAAATTCACTTGAACGTGTCCAGCGTAGGATGACTAAGTTAATTCCCCAAATTAGAAATCTTTCATATGAAGAAAGATTAACAAAGCTTAAGTTGCATTCACTGGAAAGGCGAAGAGTTAGGGGTGACATGATAGAGGTTTACAAGTGGATGAATGGACATAACCGGGGGGATATTAATAGGGTATTAAAAGTATCAACACAGGACAGAACACGAAACAATGGATATAAATTGGATAAGTTTAGATTTAGGAAAGACTTGGGTAAATACTGGTTCAGTAACAGGGTTGTTGATTTGTGGAACCAATTGCCGCGTAACATTGTGGAGGTGGGGTCCCTCGATTGTTTCAAGCACGGGTTGGACAAGTATATGAGTGGGATTGGGTGGTTATAGAATAGGAGCTGCCTCGTATGGGCCAATAGGCCTTCTGCAGTTACCTTTGTTCTTATGTTCTTATGTTCTTATCTACAGTAGTTATAGTGATCTAACCCTTGCATTATTGTGTGCATTAAGATAGATTCTGATAAAAGACTAACCTTAGTTGGGTAGTCATATTAGCCTGACTGGCATTTATAATTTTCTGAGTTGGAAATATATATTACTCTAGCCCAATGATGTATAGTAATATATATTACTCAGCTGTTAAATAATATTTGCCAGACTGAGATATTTATGTTTAGCAGGTATATTATCCTGACTGGTAATTATATTATCCTGACTGGCAATTATATTATCTTGCCTGGCAATTGTATTAATCAGACTGGCAATTACTGGGTATATTACACATATCCAGATCAGATATCTGTTAACATCAGAGGTCCGCGGTTGTTCAACGTCCTCCCAGCAAGCATAAGAAATATTGCCGGAACAACCGTGGACATTTTCAAGAGGAAACTAGATTTATTCCTCCAAGCAGTGCCGGACCAACCGGGCTGTGGTGGGTATGTGGGCCTGCGGGCCGCTCCAAGCAACAGCCTGGTGGACCAAACTCTCACAAGTCGAGCCTGGCCTCGGGCCGGGCTTGGGGAGTAGAAGAACTCCCAGAACCCCATCAACCAGGTATCAACCAGGTATCAGATTGATAATTACATTAACTTGACTATCATTTATACTATCCTGACTGTGAATTATGTGAGTAGTGAAATATACGACTACGACCGCGCGCACCAGCTGCCAGCTGGCACTCCATGGAGTGCCAGCCGACAGGTGGTGCGCAGGTGTGTAGTCGCACAGGTTTTTGGGGTGATTTTCGGGGAAGTTTGGCGTGTTTCGGACGCGTGTGAGTGTGTTATGGTAAGTGGTCATGAAAGAGAGTAAGTTGATGAGTGCCAGGTGGTGCGCGAGGTCGTCGTCGCAGCGCGGGTGACTAGTCACAGGGGGTAAGGGAATTTCCCGGAAGTTTGGTGCATGTCGGTCTTGAGTGGCGTGTGAGCAGGTGCGGCCCCCCCACCCCGCGCGCGCGCGGGTCTAGTCGTCGGGGTTTATGGTAAGTGGTCAGGAAAGATGGGAGTTCATGTTGTAGGAGAGTATGTGTGCTATGTGGTAGAGTAGGAAAAATACAAGGATAAGAGTGGAATATGAGGAAGGAGTAAATGAATATGTATGTGTGTTTGTCATAGACTTAATCCTGTGTGATGATGATCGTGAGTAGAGGATGAGAGGGGATCCATCATAGTGTATATGTTTGTTTGTTTGGGGAGGGAGAGGAGAACCCCCATACCTGAGATGAAGGCCTGGACGTCCATTAGCTTCCCTACAGGAAGTCGAAAGTGCGAGAGGAGGGTATGAGAGAGCACTCTCCAGCGGAAGTGGGGTCATTTGTCTAAAAGGTTTTCGTTGTCTTCAGAGTGGTGATGTTCGCCCCACGGCGACTCCCCATACACTGTGAATTTCCGGTAAGGAGGGGCGAGGTACATACGACAGACACACCTGTCAGCCATCAATCACTCCCACCCCTCATCCCCACCCGCTCCCATACCGGGTAACCATTACCAGTGCGTTTCGCTACGGTTCGCGACTCTCTCTCTATCTCTCTCTCTGTCTCTGTCCCTGTCTCTGTCTCTGTCTCTGTCTCTCTCTATATCTCTCTGTCTCTGTCTCTGTCCCTGTCTCTGTCTCTGTCTCTCTCTATCTCTGTCTCTGTCTCTGTCCCTGTCTCTGTCTCTGTCTCTCTCTCTATATCTCTCTCTCTCTCTCTGTCTCTGTCCCTGTCTCTCTCTATCTCTCTCTCTCTCTCTGTCTCTCTCTCTCTCTGTCTCTCTCTCTCTCTATCTCTCGCTCTGTCTCTGTCTCTGTCTCTGTCTCTCTCTCTCTCTCTCTATCTCTCTCTCCAGATCATTTAATAGTTGGGGAAAGTAACATCATTTTCCTTTCTCCTGCTGCCGCTGTTCACATATCTTTCTCCATTTCACTTAGACTGACAGCTCATCAGAGGATGGCCACCATGTCAATTTTCAAGCCCGCCTTCACTCTCACCCTTACATCCTTGTAAGGTAACACGACCAATATGCTAACTTCGTTCTTTACACAATATCATTAATGTAACGTGGAGAATATACCAACTTCGTTCGTTCTTTGCCCAAATAACATTTTAAGAGTAACGATCTGTCTCTCTGTCTGTCTGTCTCTCTCTCTCTCTTTCTCACTCTCTCTGTCTCTGTCTCTGTCTCTCGCTGTCTCTCTCTGTCTCTCTCTCTCTCTCTCTCTCTCCCTCTCCCTCTCTAAAGTCCACCGCACGACACTTCACTTAGTAAACTCAGTCAAAGTCAGTAGGCTAGCGTTTACTAAAAGAGAGAAACATTTCACATCGTCATGGAGACGCGATCTCTACCTACAAATTGTTCTTGTTAACTGTGATCATTGAAATGTATGCATGTTTACTCAATCTCCATCACCTCTTCGTCCTACATCCATCCATTACAGCTGTGCGGAGCTATCTTGTCAAGGTCTCACCTTCGCGGCGGATTGAGGCGTACTGAGATAGTCAATGTAAAGGGATGGCCCTTACCCTCTCCCCGTCCACCCCCACTTACCCCTACCCCTACCACCCCCTCCATGGCCAAACCATCACTGCCCCCTTCCCAGACCGGATGTTCTGTTCTGTTCTAAGCTTAGTATCACCATTCTTTGCTCAAATAGTATTTTTTTAAGAATATCCAGTCATAAGCTGGTCTTCAATCTTATTATTATAACAAATCATAATTTGCTGTTCTCTCTCTCTGTCTCTCAGTCTCTCTCTCTCTCTCTCTCTCTCTCTCTCTCTCTCTGTCTCTCTGTCTCTCAGTCTCTCAGTCTCTCAGTCTCTCTCTCTCTCTCTATCTCTCTGTCTCTCTGTCTCTCTGTCTCTCTCTCTCTCTCCAGATCATTTAGTAGTTGGGGAAAGTAACATCATTTCCTTTCTCCTGATGCAGCTGTTCACGTATCTTTCTCCATCAAGGCTGACTCTCTTAAGACCTACGTCATCCAATGTAAACACCAATCGATGAGAATAAGACCGGTGAGTCGATAGTGAAATAGGTTTGGGTTAAGTCTGTTTTTTCAGTTCTTGTAACACAGTCAATGTAGCGTAATGGGAAACCAGTCTTTCTACTGCCTACATAAATAGCGTTTGAAAATGTATGCAAGTCTAGACAAACTCCTATAGCCCTTACATTCCAACACAAATAAAATATTAGCACACGATTGCATCGCATTATATCATCATTAAGTAACGTAGAGATCAACTTTCTGGCTGTTGTCCGAATATCATTATTGAAATGTGAACTCATTTAGCCAAACACAATATCTCCATTACATCTCATAGCATATGAATATTACGGTATACCAGTTTTAACCCTCTATAACACAATGTAACGCAACGTAACGTAACGTAACGCAAATCAACTTTCTACAGACCAAATATCGTTTTTAAATGAAAGTATGACTTAGTCCATCTTCATTACATCTCTCACCATATAAAATATTGGCGTCTACCCCTTTTAGCCCTCTGTAACACAATGTAACGTAACGTAACGTAACGCAATCAACTTTTGCAGCCCAAAATGACATTTTTAAATAAAAGTATGACTTAGTCCATCTTCGTTACATCTCTCACCATATAGACATATGGTGTTAGCATAATATGTGAAAAAAATAGTTGATTTCAATTCTTAGCTTGTTCTTCACATGTTCAGTGTTCATTCTTGTATTCCCTATGTTCCTTATCATGTTTCCATATTCTCTATAAGTTCATATTCCCTGCATGCTCACTCTATTCATCAACTTTTTCTTACATGTTTTCTGTGTTCACCGTATGTTCACTGTGTTCATTCCATGTTCTACAAATGTTCACAGCATGCTCAGTTCAATTCTTTTCACCGGTTTTTCTCATTTTTTTTCTGTTTTCTACCATTTTCCCCGTATGTTCACTATGTTCTTTGTCAGGTTTTCATGTACATCATATGTTCTCTGTATAACTTTTATACTCAATATTCATGTTCTCAATGTTCTTAGCTTGTTCTTCACATGTTCAGTGATCATTCTTGTATTCCCTATGTTCCTTATCATGTTTTCATATTCTCTATAAGTTCATACTCCCTGCATGCTCACTCTATTCATCAACTTTTTCTTACATGTTTTCTGTGTTCACCGTATGTTCACTGTGTTCATTCCCCTACTTAACCTCAATTTTTTTTATGTTCTTTGTTTCTTTAAACCAATTTGTTTCTTCCATTCACTAACTAGTTCTTTGTCAAATAATATTATACGGCAATACAGTCCCCTCAACAATTTTAGTCACTCAGTTTTTATTTACAAAACTGTGTCAAAGTAATTCTCGTCGTCGTCAGCTTAATAGTTCTACCAACCCATTCTTAAACAAATCTACACTTTATTCAGTTCCAAATTTACAAAGACAAACCTTTTCTTGTAACTTCTTAACTAAAAATCTTTCGCCAATCAACTAAAACATAGTCACTTTCCTCATTTCTCAACTAAACTTATTATCCAATCAACCAAAAATAGTCAAAGGAATCTTTCCAACCCTGTTCATAACTAAACTTATTCCCTAGTCATCAGAAAAATATCCATGTTCTTCATGTTTCATTGTCATTTCATAACTAAAATTATCCATCAATCAACAGAAAAAATCATATTCATCATCATTGTTCCTAACTAAAATTATGTTTTGTCAAGTAAGAAAATAACCAAAGATATCTTTCATCGCTGTTCTTAACGGACATTATACTTTGGGGAGCACAAAATAGTCTCCCTCGTCATGTTTGTCGTTTTCCTTAACTACAAGTATTCATCAGTCAAATAAAAATAGCTACTTCATCATGTTTCCCTGTCATTTCTTAACTGAAATGTCACTTCTCTCATCTGAAATAGTCATGTATAACCTCTTTCCATCACTGTTCTTAACTAAAGTAGCCTTTCACTTTGCTAAAATAGTCATATTCATCATTGTTCCTAACTAAATTATATGTCGTTAAGTAAGAAATATAGTCAAAGACACTCTTCGAGACATCAAGGACTTACTCAAAGACATCAAAGTTACTCTTGTTCTCAGAAGTCATTCTCAAAGTCATCACCGATTTTCTCAGAGTCACCAAAGTTATTCTCTGAGTTAACAAAATACTACTCATGTTCTCAAAAGACATTCTCAAAGCCACCAAAGTTATTCAAAGAGCTAACAAAAGTTATTCTCGGAGTCACCTTCGTTCTTCAGAGAAACTTTCCAAAACATCTTTGTTCATCAAAGTTATTCTCGGAGTCATCAAAGGTAATCTCTAACTCACTTTGGTCATTAAAGTTAATTTCTATGTTATAAAAGTTTGTCTCAGAGACATCTTAGTTAATCTTAGAGTTAACAAATGTAATCTCTAACTCACTTTTGTTCATCAAAGTTGATCTCAGAGTTAACAAAGGTAGTCTCTAACTCACTCTCGTTCATCAAAGTTGTTTCAAAGTCATCAAAGTTAATCTCAGAGTTATCCAAAGATATTCTCATGTCCACAAAGTTATTCCAAGAGACGTCAAAGTCAATCTCAGACATCTTCGTTCATAAAAGTTATTCTCAGAGACAACTAAAGTTATTCTCTAAGAGCTATCAAAAGTTATTCTCAGTCAAGATATGTTATTCTCTAAGTAACCTTCCGTTCATCAAAGACATTCTCTAAGCTCTCAAAGTTATTCTCTAAGACAACAAAGTCATTCTCAGTCATCAAAAGTTATTCTCAGATTCACCTTCGTTATTCAAAGAAGCCTTCTGAGACATCCTCGTTCAACAAAACTAACCTCAGAGCCATCAAAAAGTTAAATACAGTCATCAAAGTTATTCTCTAAGTAACTTTTCGTTCATCAGAGAAGCTTTCTAAGACATCTTTGTTCATCAAAGTTGATCTCTAAGACATCAATGTTGTTCTCTAAGACATCAATGTTGTTCTCTAAATCATAAAAGTTAATCTCTAAGGCACCTTCGTCTACTAGAGAAACTTTCCAATCCATCTTCGTTGATCAAAGTTATTCTCAGAATCATCAAAGAGATCTCTAATTCACCTTCGTTCACCAAAAGTTGTTCTCTAAGACACATTCGTTCATCAAAGAAACTCTCCGTCCATCATGTTATTCTTCAAGTCATCTTCAGTCATAAAATTTCTCTCCAAAATGTAACTAGTTCAGCTTTTCATACCAAACCCGCGCTTCTGTTAAATATATTTTCTTAGTCACTTTACCCTAAAACTGTTCTCAGAACTACACTGTCCAAATCCTACGTATCCTATCCTCTCCACCCAATGTTGCTTAGTTAGCGTAACGTTCCTAAACCTGACTTTACCTATCCTAACTTAACTTACCATACCTTTACCTATCGTACATAACTTAACCTGCATAACATAACTTTACCTATCCTAACAGGACTTACCTTACATTACCTATCTTACTTAACTTAACCTAACTTACATAACTTATCTTACCTATCCTAAAGTAACCTAACTTGCTTTACCTAACTTAATCTACATTCCCAAACTGCTGTATCCTAACTTATCTAGTCCAAACTAGCCATGATCTAACTTACATAATTATTCCTGCTTGTCTTTGTGTTTCGTCAATCATTGTCTCATATTCATTTACTCATTTCAAGGGTTAATTTCTCAAATGGGCATTTTTGCATTTCAAGTGTTATTTGTTTAAGATTGGGAGTTTAACCATTTCAAAGGATTTTTGTTATATATATATATATATGGGAATTTACTCGTTTCAAGGGCAAATTTCTCAAATGGACATTTTTGCAGATCAAGGGTTATTTGTTAGAGTTCATCAAGTTGCTCATAAGTTGTATTTATTATGTTTGTTATTATTTATTTATTCATATTCCCCATCCCCATAACCTAACCTTCCAGATGTAGTTTATTGTGTTTTTGACGGATTTGTTGAATATATTATCCTTTTCCTAACCTTTCAGATGTAGTTTATTGTGTTTTTTGACGTATTTGTTGAATATATTATCCTTTTCCTAACCTTTCAGATGTAGTTTTGTTTCTCCTTTGTATATTTTTACCCAAACCCATCACCCCACTTAACCTTCTTTCCTTCTTTTACTTTGTTTTCACATATAAGTTCATTCTTTATCTTAGTAATAATAAAAATTACAATAGTAAAGAATCAGATCTACTAAGAAAAAACAAGAGAGCAAGTGAGTGAGAGCATGAAACGAGGAGAAAAGAGTAAGAGAGAGGGGGGAGGAAGAGCATGGGAGCACGAGACTTGAATTTGAGAAAGAAGAGAGCATTTGAGCAAATGAGTGAGAGAGAGGGGGAGGAAGAGAGAGAGAATAAGGGAGAGAAAGAAGAGAGCATTTGAGCAAATGAGTGAGAGAGCGGGGGAGGAAGAGAGAGAGAATAAGGGAGATAGATAGGTCCCATGCTCTTCCTCCCCCCTCTCTCTTACTCTTTTCTCCTCGTTTCATGCTCTCACTCACTTGCTCTCTTGTTTTTTCTTAGTAGATCTGATTCTTTACTATTGTAATTTTTATTATTACTAAGATAAAGAATGAACTTATATGTGAAAACAAAGTAAAAGAAGGAAAGAAGGTTAAGTGGGGTGATGGGTTTGGGTAAAAATATACAAAGGAGAAACAAAACCACATCTGAAAGGTTAGGAAAAGGATAATATATTCAACAAATACGTCAAAAAACACAATAAACTACATCTGAAAGGTTAGGAAAAGGATAATATATTCAACAAATCCGTCAAAAACACAATAAACTACATCTGGAAGGTTAGGTTATGGGGATGGGGAATACGAATAAATAAATAATAACAAACATAATAAATACAACTTATGAGCAACTTGATGAACTTTAACAAATAACCCTTGATCTGCAAAAATGTCCATTTGAGAAATTTGCCCTTGAAACGAGTAAATTCCCATATATATATATATAACAAAAATCCTTTGAAATGGTTAAACTCCCAATCTTAAACAAATAACACTTGAAATGCAAAAATGCCCATTTGAGAAATTAACCCTTGAAATGAGTAAATGAATATGAGACAATGATTGACGAAACACAAAGACAAGCAGGAATAATTATGTAAGTTAGATCATGGCTGGTTTGGACTAGATAAGTTAGGATACAGCAGTTTGGGAATGTAGATTAAGTTAGGTAAAGCACGTTAGGTTACTTTAGGATAGGTAAGATAAGTTATGTAAGTTAGGTTGTGCAGGTTAAGTTAAGTAAGATAGGTAATGTAAGGTAAGTCCTGTTAGGATAGGTAAAGTCATGTTATGCAGGTTAAGTTATGTACGATAGGTAAAGGTATGGTAAGTTAAGTTAGGAGAGGTAAAGTCAGGTTTAGGAACGTTACGCTAACTAAGCAACATTGGGTGGAGAGGATAGGATACGTAGGATTTGGACAGTGTAGTTCTGAGAACAGTTTTAGGGTAAAGTGACTAAGAAAATATATTTAACAGAAGCGCGGGTTTGGTATGAAAAGCTGAACTAGTTACATTTTGGAGAAAATTTTTTGACTGAAGATGACTTGAAGAATAACATGATGGACGGAGAGTTTCTTTGATGAACGAATGTGTCTTAGAGAACAACTTTTGGTGAACGAAGGTGAATTAGAGATCTCTTTGATGATTCTGAGAATAACTTTGATCAACGAAGATGGATTGGAAAGTTTCTCTAGTAGACGAAGGTGCCTTAGAGATTAACTTTTATGATTTAGAGAACAACATTGATGTCTTAGAGATTAACTTTTATGATTTAGAGAACAACATTGATGTTTTAGAGAACAACATTGATGTCTTAGAGATCAACTTTGATGAACAAAGATGTCTTAGAAAGCTTCTCTGATGAACGAAAAGTTACTTAGAGAATAACTTTGATGACTGTATTTAACTTTTTGATGGCTCTGAGGTTAGTTTTGTTGAACGAGGATGTCTCAGAAGGCTTCTTTGAATAACGAAGGTGAGTCTGAGAATAACTTTTGATGACTGAGAATGACTTTGTTGTCTTAGAGAATAACTTTGAGAGCTTAGAGAATGTCTTTGATGAACGGAAGGTTACTTAGAGAATAACATATCTTGACTGAGAATAACTTTTGATAGCTCTTAGAGAATAACTTTAGTTGTCTCTGAGAATAACTTTTATGAACGAAGATGTCTGAGATTGACTTTGACGTCTCTTGGAATAACTTTGTGGACATGAGAATATCTTTGGATAACTCTGAGATTAACTTTGATGACTTTGAAACAACTTTGGTGAACGAGAGTGAGTTAGAGACTACCTTTGTTAACTCTGAGATCAACTTTGATGAACAAAAGTGAGTTAGAGATTACATTTGTTAACTCTAAGATTAACTTAGATGTCTCTGAGACAAACTTTTATAACATAGAAATTAACTTTAATGACCAAAGTGAGTTAGAGATTACCTTTGATGACTCCGAGAATAACTTTGATGAACAAAGATGTTTTGGAAAGTTTCTCTGAAGAACGAAGGTGACTCCGAGAATAACTTTTGTTAGCTCTTTGAATAACTTTGGTGGCTTTGAGAATGTCTTTTGAGAACATGAGTAGTATTTTGTTAACTCAGAGAATAACTTTGGTGACTCTGAGAAAATCGGTGATGACTTTGAGAATGACTTCTGAGAACAAGAGTAACTTTGATGTCTTTGAGTAAGTCCTTGATGTCTCGAAGAGTGTCTTTGACTATATTTCTTACTTAACGACATATAATTTAGTTAGGAACAATGATGAATATGACTATTTTAGCAAAGTGAAAGGCTACTTTAGTTAAGAACAGTGATGGAAAGAGGTTATACATGACTATTTCAGATGAGAGAAGTGACATTTCAGTTAAGAAATGACAGGGAAACATGATGAAGTAGCTATTTTTATTTGACTGATGAATACTTGTAGTTAAGGAAAACGACAAACATGACGAGGGAGACTATTTTGTGCTCCCCAAAGTATAATGTCCGTTAAGAACAGCGATGAAAGATATCTTTGGTTATTTTCTTACTTGACAAAACATAATTTTAGTTAGGAACAATGATGATGAATATGATTTTTTCTGTTGATTGATGGATAATTTTAGTTATGAAATGACAATGAAACATGAAGAACATGGATATTTTTCTGATGACTAGGGAATAAGTTTAGTTATGAACAGGGTTGGAAAGATTCCTTTGACTATTTTTGGTTGATTGGATAATAAGTTTAGTTGAGAAATGAGGAAAGTGACTATGTTTTAGTTGATTGGCGAAAGATTTTTAGTTAAGAAGTTACAAGAAAAGGTTTGTCTTTGTAAATTTGGAACTGAATAAAGTGTAGATTTGTTTAAGAATGGGTTGGTAGAACTATTAAGCTGACGACGACGAGAATTACTTTGACACAGTTTTGTAAATAAAAACTGAGTGACTAAAATTGTTGAGGGGACTGTATTGCCGTATAATATTATTTGACAAAGAACTAGTTAGTGAATGGAAGAAACAAATTGGTTTAAAGAAACAAAGAACATAAAAAAATTGAGGTTAAGTAGGGGAATGAACACAGTGAACATACGGTGAACACAGAAAACATGTAAGAAAAAGTTGATGAATAGAGTGAGCATGCAGGGAGTATGAACTTATAGAGAATATGAAAACATGATAAGGAACATAGGGAATACAAGAATGATCACTGAACATGTGAAGAACAAGCTAAGAACATTGAGAACATGAATATTGAGTATAAAAGTTATACAGAGAACATATGATGTACATGAAAACCTGACAAAGAACATAGTGAACATACGGGGAAAATGGTAGAAAACAGAAAAAAAATGAGAAAAACAGGTGAAAAGAATTGAACTGAGCATGCTGTGAACATTTGTAGAACATGGAATGAACACAGTGAACATACGGTGAACGCAGAAAACATGTAAGAAAAAGTTGATGAATAGAGTGAGCATGCAGGGAATATGAACTTATAGAGAATATGGAAACATGATAAGGAACATAGGGAATACAAGAATGAACACTGAACATGTGAAGAACAAGCTAAGAATTGAAATCAACTATTTTTTTCACATATTATGCTAACACCATATGTCTATATGGTGAGAGATGTAACGAAGATGGACTAAGTCATACTTTTATTTAAAAATGTCATTTTGGGCTGCAAAAGTTGATTGCGTTACGTTACGTTACGTTACATTGTGTTACAGAGGGCTAAAAGGGGTAGACGCCAATATTTTATATGGTGAGAGATGTAATGAAGATGGACTAAGTCATACTTTCATTTAAAAACGATATTTGGTCTGTAGAAAGTTGATTTGCGTTACGTTACGTTACGTTGCGTTACATTGTGTTATAGAGGGTTAAAACTGGTATACCGTAATATTCATATGCTATGAGATGTAATGGAGATATTGTGTTTGGCTAAATGAGTTCACATTTCAATAATGATATTCGGACAACAGCCAGAAAGTTGATCTCTACGTTACTTAATGATGATATAATGCGATGCAATCGTGTGCTAATATTTTATTTGTGTTGGAATGTAAGGGCTATAGGAGTTTGTCTAGACTTGCATACATTTTCAAACGCTATTTATGTAGGCAGTAGAAAGACTGGTTTCCCATTACGCTACATTGACTGTGTTACAAGAACTGAAAAAACAGACTTAACCCAAACCTATTTCACTATCGACTCACCGGTCTTATTCTCATCGATTGGTGTTTACATTGGATGACGTAGGTCTTAAGAGAGTCAGCCTTGATGGAGAAAGATACGTGAACAGCTGCATCAGGAGAAAGGAAATGATGTTACTTTCCCCAACTACTAAATGATCTGGAGAGAGAGAGAGAGACAGAGAGACAGAGAGACAGAGAGACAGAGAGATAGAGAGAGAGAGAGAGACTGAGAGACTGAGAGACTGAGAGACAGAGAGACAGAGAGACAGAGAGAGAGAGAGAGAGAGAGAGAGAGAGAGAGAGAGAGAGAGAGAGAGAGAGAGAGAGAGAGAGAGAGAGAGAGACTGAGAGACAGAGAGAGAGAACAGCAAATTATGATTTGTTATAATAATAAGATTGAAGACCAGCTTATGACTGGATATTCTTAAAAAAATACTATTTGAGCAAAGAATGGTGATACTAAGCTTAGAACAGAACAGAACATCCGGTCTGGGAAGGGGGCAGTGATGGTTTGGCCATGGAGGGGGTGGTAGGGGTAGGGGTAAGTGGGGGTGGACGGGGAGAGGGTAAGGGCCATCCCTTTACATTGACTATCTCAGTACGCCTCAATCCGCAGCGAAGGTGAGACCTTGACAAGATAGCTCCGCACAGCTGTAATGGATGGATGTAGGACGAAGAGGTGATGGAGATTGAGTAAACATGCATACATTTCAATGATCACAGTTAACAAGAACAATTTGTAGGTAGAGATCGCGTCTCCGTGACGATGTGAAATGTTTCTCTCTTTTAGTAAACGCTAACCTACTGACTTTGACTGAGTTTACTAAGTGAAGTGTCGTGCGGTGGACTTTAGAGAGGGAGAGAGAGAGAGAGAGAGAGAGAGAGAGACAGAGAGAGACAGAGAGAGACAGAGACAGAGACAGACAGAGAGAGTGAGAAAGAGAGAGAGAGAGAGAGAGAGAGAGAGAGACAGAGACAGAGACAGAGACAGACAGAGAGACAGATCGTTACTCTTAAAATGTTATTTGGGCAAAGAACGAACGAAGTTGGTATATTCTCCACGTTACATTAATGATATTGTGTAAAGAACGAAGTTAGCATATTGGTCGTGTTACCTTACAAGGATGTAAGGGTGAGAGTGAAGGCGGGCTTGAAAATTGACATGGTGGTCATCCTCTGATGCGCTGTCAGTCTAAGTGAAATGGAGAAAGATATGTGAACAGCGGCAGCAGGAGAAAGGAAAATGATGTTACTTTCCCCAACTATTAAATGATCTGGAGAGAGAGATAGAGAGAGAGAGAGAGAGAGAGAGAGACAGAGACAGAGACAGAGCGAGAGATAGAGAGAGAGAGAGACAGAGAGAGAGAGAGAGAGAGAGACAGAGAGAGAGATAGAGAGAGACAGGGACAGAGACAGAGAGAGAGAGAGAGATATAGAGAGAGAGACAGAGACAGGGACAGAGACAGAGACAGAGAGAGAGATAGAGAGAGACAGAGAGAGAGACAGAGACAGGGACAGAGACAGAGACAGAGAGAGATATAGAGAGAGACAGAGACAGAGACAGAGACAGGGACAGAGACAGAGACAGAGAGAGAGAGAGAGATAGAGAGAGAGTCGCGAACCGTAGCGAAACGCACTGGTAATGGTTACCCGGTATGGGAGCGGGTGGGATGAGGGGTGGGAGTGATTGATGGCTGACAGGTGTGTCTGTCGTTTGTACCTCGCCCCTCCTTACCGGAAATTCACAGTGTATGGGGAGTCGCCGTGGGGCGAACATCACCACTCTGAAGACAACGAAAACCTTTTAGACAAATGACCCCACTTCCGCTGGAGAGTGCTCTCTCATACCCTCCTCTCGCACTTTCGACTTCCTGTAGGGAAGCTAATGGACGTCCAGGTCTTCATCTCAGGTATGGGGGTTCTCCTCTCCCTCCCCAAACAAACAAACATATACACTATGATGGATCCCCTCTCATCCTCTACTCACGATCATCATCACACAGGATTAAGTCTATGACAAACACACATATATATTCATTTACTCCTTCCTCATATTCCACTCTTATCCTTGTATTTTTCCTACTCTACCACATAGCACACATACTCTCCTACAACATGAACTCCCATCTTTCCTGACCACTTACCATAAACCCCGAACGACTAGACCCGCGCGCGCGCGGGGTGGGGGGCCGCACCTGCTCACATGCCACTCAAGACCGACACGCGCCAAACTTCCGGGAAATTCCCTTACCCCCTGTGACTAGTCCACCTGCGCTGCGACGACGACCTCGCGCACCACCTGGCACTCATCAACTTACTCTCTTTCATGATCACTTACCATAACACACTCACACGCGTCCGAAACACGCCAAACTTCCCCGAAAATCACCCCAAAAACCTTGTGCGACTACACACCTGCGCACCACCTGTCGGCTGGCACTCCATGGAGTGCAGCTGGCAGCTGGTGCGCGCGGTCGTAGTCGTATATTTCACTACTTATGTGGGCATGACTCCGGCAATTATAATAGCCTGATTGACAATTATAATATCTTAACCTTCAATAATATTATACTGATTTGCAATTATATTACACATATCCTGACTGATAATTGTATTAACTTGGCTGGCAATTATATTATCCTGACTCAATTAAATGAGTCTGACTGGCAATTATATTAGCCTGACAACTGGCAGTTACATTAGAGTGCTGGTAAATATATTATCCTGAATGACAATAATATTATCCTGACACAAATATATTAGAATACTGGCAATTATATTATCTTATCGGACAATAATATTAGCCTGACTGCCACTTGTATTAACCTATTTTATAAAGGGGCATTTTCATTTATAGTATATTACCATGACTATAATTTTATGATATTTTTTGGAGTATTTCATTGAATATAGTTAGCCTAGGCTTAATTACTGGTAGTATTTACATCAGTTGTCTATATTTCCATTATTCTCAATATCTTGATTAATAAGTATTGTCTAACTATAAATTACAGTGTAATGATTTTTAATTTGTAGATATAAGCCTAAATTTAGTCATTGCATAATTGGTATGTATGATTATTATAGGCCTGTTTTACCAGGTATAGAGTAGCCTTTATGGCAGGGTGGTCAAACTTGCTTACTGTAAGAGCTGCAAATGATAAACCTCAGATGTTTGAGAGCTGCAGGAGAACCATTTGAGAGCCACAGCTTCCTTACTGAATAATAGAGTGTCAGTAATACTGAGTAATAGAGTGTCACACCTTCCCTGATATCCTCAAAAAAGCAAGAGTAACGCCAGTCCATAAAGGAGGCAATCCGGCGGACATAAACAATTATAGACCAATATCAAATCTACCCATTCTATCAAAATATTGAAACAATTATTTACAAACAGCTCTATTCCTACCTCGTAAAATTCGACATACTCAGCCCCTGCCCAGTTTGGCTTCCGGTCCAAAAGAGCACCAACGATGCAATCATTAGTCTCCATGACGTTATCTACTCAGCTCTTGACAAAAATGAGTTTCCGATTGGACTCTTTCATTGACCTAAGAAAAGCCTTTGATACTGTTAATCACAACACCTCTTACTTGAACTCCAGCATTATGGAATCCGAAGCCTTGCCCTTGACTACATCCGATCCTATCTTAGTGACAGACACCAATATGTAACCATCAATGATACAACTTCTTCCACTGTACCAATTACCGTTGGAGTGCCACAGGGCAGCATCTTAGGACCTCTTCTATTTCTTATATATATAAACGATCTGCCTAATGTCTCTAATATTGTCAAACCTATACTGTTTGCTGACGATACTACCCTTATCTATTCAAACCTCAACCCACATACACTAAATAATGTTGTGAATAATGAATTAAAAAAAGTCCACTTATGGATGTCAACGAACAAACTAACATTAAACATCGAAAAGACTTACTACATCTTATTTGGAAGCAAATCATCAAATGCAATTCAGCTACAGATAGACAACATTAACATCAGTAATAAAAATGATGGCAAGTTTCTTGGCCTATTCCTAGACAAGAGACTCAACTTCAGCACCCACATTCAACACATAACTAAGAAAGTCTCTAAGACAGTTGGTATACTCTCCAAAATCAGATATTATGTTCCTAACTCTGCTCTCCTCTCACTATATTATGCACTAATCTACCCCTATCTTAATTATGGTATCTGTGCATGGGGGTCTACCACTGCAAACCACCTTAAGCCCGTCATCACACAGCAAAAATCTGCTATCAGAATAATAACTAACTCTGCTTTCAGACAACACTCAGCTCCCTTGTTTAAATCCCTAAACTTGCTAAATATTAACTCCCTCCACACATTCTTTTGTGTCAACTACATTTACAAAACCCGTTCTTAAATGCAAACCATGCTCTGAAACTCTCCCTGGACAGATGTAATAGGACCCATTATCACCACACCAGAAATAAATATCTCTTTGATATCCCCAGGGTCAAACTTAATCTGTGTAAACACTCTATGCAAATTAAGGGACCTAGTCTATGGAACTCACTCCCTAGTGAATTGAAAAACTGTAAAACTTTTGCCTTATTTAAAAGCAAAACCAAAAAGTACCTAACTTCATCTTCTTAGTTTCCTACACTGAGCTTTAAATTTGCTCTGTACCTAGTGTTACCCAATCTCCTAATTTTTATGTAATATCAAACAACCTTATCATTGTGTTAATTGCTGTCTTCTTTTATGTGCTAGCCATATGCTGTATTGTGACTACCAATTTTTGTCAACTACCATTCAAGCTGTCATTGCAATCAATCTTAGCTACCTATGTGCTTTAATATACTGTACCTACAATTTTCTCTCATCTTCTTTTTTTCATTTCATGTAACTGTTATCATTTTTTTGTCTATAAATTTTGCAAGTATTTACCTCCTTAAAATTTTCTTAGATTAAGGACCTGCCCGAAACGCTGCGCGTGCTAGTGGCTTTACAAGACTGTAATTACCATATTTGTATCCTCACATTCCTTATGTACATTCTTGTATATGCATAAATAAATAAATAAATAATGTCAATAGTGTCTGCTGGCAATTTATTTATGATTTTAACCAATTTAACTTATTTTTCCTTAAGTCTAATTTAGGTGGATAATCATACGAAAAGTTTTTGTGATAGGTTTATACTGGCATGTCAAGTTCCTTGCTTTGTAATGACTGAGTAGCACTTGGCAAACAAGGCACAAAGGTTTACCTTCTTTAACTGTGAATGCAAACTTTGTTCCACAAGTATCGGAACTATTTATATAGTCGTGCATTTCTTGCCCTGGATTCGGGTAGGAACTTCTAGAATATTCACATTCTCAAGAATTTTTTACTAGCTGAATAATTAAATGTCAAAGAGCTGCGGTTTTTGCCACCCTGTGGCCAAACCACGGCTTGCAATTTGTCATCTAGGCAAACCAAAACAATATAGATTACTGTTATGATTGACAGTTTAGGTTCTTGTCGTGTTGATGTATGTGAATGATGTGTGTAGTTATTATTTGCTTAGGAGCAATCATTGCCACATATTGTTTATAGATAGAATATGGTGTAATACTTGACTTTTACCTATTACTGTAATTATATTATATAAACCTGGACGATTGTTTCAACATAAAAGGTCACTGTCCACTCTCAGTAACTAGAAGTGTTATAGAACTTACTTGACAATTATCTCAACATACAAAGTAACTGTTCACTCACAGTAACTATATGTTATAGAACTTGCAGGAAACACTGTACATGTTAGTGACTTTACAAGAATGTAAAAATACCAGTCTTATGTATTCTCACCAACCCATTGTACTTGCTTGTGAATAAATTATTATTATTATTAATACTATTAATTTAGTTGACAATTATCTTAACATACAAAGTCACTGTCCACTTATAGTAACAATATGTTATAGAACTTAGCTAACTCCTATTAATAACTTACATTATTGGTAACAATGGCATAATTAAGTTGAGGCACTAATAGGGTCAGTTTGTTCAGATAGATCACATTGGGAGAGGAATTTATTAAGGTTATCATCGTCTGATAATACAGTGTGGCTTCAGACCCATAAAAGCACCAACAATGCTCTTATAAATATGCTTAAATTATTACATGCAGTACTTAATAAAAATGAGCTCCCCATAGGTTTGTTTGTTGACTTACGTAAGGGTTTTGACACTGTTAACCACAATAACCTTCTTCTCAAACTCCAACACTATGGAGATTGAGGTCACTCCCTTCAGTATTTGCAATCTTATCTCTGTCAGCAGTATATTTCAGTGAACGCTGCTACTGCTCCCACTTTGTCAGTTAACATTGGCATTCTGCAGGGGTAGCATACTTGGTCCACTCCTATTTCTCATATATATCTTTCAAATACCGCGCAACATTTTACCTCAGTTTTGTTTGCTGACGATACAATCTTCATATTTTCTCACACGCTAACCCACTTATTCTAAATGACACGGTAAATTCTGAACTAAATGAAGTCCATTACATTGACTGTTAACAAACTTACCCTTAACATTGATAAGGTGTTTTTCATTTTTGTTTGGTAAGAAGTTCAACAATCAAATTAATCTTAAGACTATGATGACCAAACCACACACCAGAAGATGAGACGACAACGTCCTGGACCATTATCACAATCGATTTGATATTGGTCCAGGACGGACCGAAATGTTGTTGTCTCCTCATCTTCTGGTGTGTGGTTTTGTCATCATATCTCAACCATATCTGTTGTGATTCATTGTCTAAAACTTAACAATACCAAATTGTGAGCAGAGTTGATGGGAAGTTCCTTGGTGTTCACTTTGACAACAAACAAAATTTCCATTGCCATAAATAAAATATAACTAAAAAGTTTAGTTATGTACAACTTCCGTAGTGTAGTGGTTATAACGCTTGCCTGGCGTTCGACGATCACTTTGTCCTAGGTAATAATAATAATAATAATAATAATAATTTATTTGCAAGAAGGTACAATGGGTTGGTGTCATTACATAAGATTGGTATTTTTACATTCATGCAAAGCCACTAGCTTGCATACCATTTCAGGCAGGTCCTTAATCTAACATATCAGGTAAGATGAAAGGGTACATTGTGGCAGTGTACCCTTTCAGATTTTCAGTGAGTTTGAAGCACAAGGTAGGAAACTGTGAGGATGAAATTAGGTACTTTTTTTATACTTTTGAACAGGGCATGGATTGGACAATTTTTTAATTCATCAGGGATTGAGTTCCAAAGACTGGCCCATTTTATTTGCATGGAATATTTGCACAAGTTTAGTCTGACTCTGGGGATACCAAAAAAATATTTATTTCTGGTGTAGTGCTCATGGGTTCTATTACATCTATCAAGGAAAAGTTTCAGATCAAGATTAGCGTTTGGGAAACCAGGTTTTATACGTGATTTCCAGGGAACCAGGGTTTTTATAAACCAGGTTTTATACATGTAGATTGCACATGAGAATGTGTGGACTGAATGTATGTTTAGCATGTTAAGGAACTTAAATAGAGGGGCTGTGTGTTGTCTGAAGACTAGGGTTCGTTACAGTTCTGATAGCAGATTTTTGCCGAGTGATGATGGGTTTGAGGTAATTTGCAGTGGTTGAACCCCATGTACAGATAATGAATGAAAGAAATGGATAGATTATTAGGTAGCATAATGGGAGAAGAGCAGAGAGGGGGAGGTTATCTTGAGATGAATTCGGAGCTTTTTAGTGTCCCCGCGGCCCGGTCCTCGACCAGGCCTCCACCCCCAGGAAGCAGCCCGTGACAGCTGACTAACACCCAGGTACCTATTTTACTGGTAGGTAACAGGGGCATAGGGGGAAAGAAACTCTGCCCATTGTTTCTCGCCGGTGCCTGGGTTCGAACCCAGGACCACAGGATCACAAGTCCAGCGTGCTGTCCGCTCGGCCGACCGGCTCCCTGGGAACATAATTTCTGATTTTAGAAAGTATACCGACCGTTTTTGATACTTTTTTAGCTATGTGTTGTATGTGGGTGCTAAAGTTCAGTCCCTTGACTATGTATAGGCCAAGGAACTTTCCATCATTTTTATGAGTAATGTTAACATTGTCTATCTGAAGTTATGCTATTGATGACCACATGTCTGTCACTGAGATAGGAATGTATATAGTCCAAAGAAATATAGTCAACCTCTTAAGAGGTAGAACAGCTTGTTGAAAGAGCCCAAGTGCATGGGGGAATTGTGTAAAGCCCCAGTTTGTGTCTCAGAGAGACTGTGGGATCCGTGTGTGAGCAGTAGCGAACCTGATTGCAATTCATATTACCATGTCGTGGCGCAGCTGATTAAGGTGCATCTGGGATCATCCTGGACATAAGTTCGAACCCTCATCACGGTCGTTGTGGATTTAATCAGTAGTATGTTGAGTTTTACAAAGTACGAATAGAGCTGTTTATAAATAATTTTTCATATATTTTTTGAAACTATTGGTAGATTTGATATTGGTCTGTAATATTTTTTGTCAGCTGTCTTGTCTCCTTTCTGAACTGGCATCACTCTTGCTTTCTTAAGGATATCAGGAAAAGTATGACGCTCTAGAAAATTGTTGAATAACAGAGCTATGGGTAGTGCAAGAGCAGGGGCACCACTTTTATATATATATAGATTGTATCTCAAAAATGTTCCCAGCTTTAGTGTTAAGTGATTGAATTATGATATAATGTCTTTCGGGCTGACTGGCAAAAGGAGTAGAGAGTTAGGACAGCTGCCTGTGAGATTTGTAGTAACATGTGTCTGGGTCTCTGGGATTTTTCTGGCAAGGTTTGTACCAATTGATTAAGAGAAGCTATTGAATTCAGTTGCAATATCTAAGTCTGTTGCAGGTGTGTAACCATCTTTGGAGAGTTTTATCTGCTTATTATGTGATTGTTGTTTAGACTCTAGGATGTTAGAGATGGCTTTCCATGTAGTACTTTTGATGATTTGTACATTTTGAGAGATGTACTTTTCATATTTCACTACATACAGAAACCACAATAGCGTGATGCATCAAATGAACAAATCCACAAGGGCCGTGACGAGGCCTTTATCCATGCCATAGCTCAGTCGATTAAGGCAATGTCTGGGATGCTCTCAGACGTAGGTTTAATCCTAGTCATGGCCCTTGTGGATTTTTTCATTTTCATATTTCTTTTTGCTTCTTTAAATCTATTCTCATAAAAGGAAGCGTTGGCTCGTCATATTATATTGGTGAGCATTGATGAGTATCTCTTAACTTCTTTTGTAATTAGGCCAATTCTATGTTTTGTTTCATATTCGTGTTTCTTGTTAATTGCTTTAAGTATGCCACTTGTGAATCAGGTGTTGTTTAATCTTTTGGCAGTTTATATCCATTATGAATTTATATCCTGTGTATTGTTGAGTTCAGATTCCCAGTTTATATTGTGAGGTACATTTATGAGATTTCCTATCGCTTGTTTCCTAATTATTGGGAATGCTAAATTAATGCAGGTTATGGCTGGTTTCCTAATTATTGGGAATGCTAAATTAATAAAATTACTGTAATTTAATTAAAATTTGTGTGCCTCCCAACCAGTTTAAAAGAGAGACTGTAATAAAATAAATTCATAAATAAGTTTTATTTAGGTAAAAGTACATACAGATTTAAAAACTCAAAATTAAATTTTTATTCAGGAAAAGTACATACATAGATGATGAGTTACAAACATAATGTTGGATTTATAGATAGAGCAAGTACATACAGTACCTAAAGCTACTGATACACATAGCGTTTTGGGCAAACATATAAGATGAGTTACAAACAGAATGGTGGATTTCTAGTTTATATACAGGTAGTACATACTATGCCGAAAGCCACTAATAGGCATCTCTAGCTAAATAAAATTATTATCTTTAAGATTATTTTACTTTACAATCATCATTTGTCAAATTTTTTATATATTCATCTTGACAGTCTCTACTGATTTTTTGTTCTCTCCACCAAACTTGTGTATCCTCATGGCTATCTAGTAATCTTTATTCTACTTCTAATTGTTTCAATTCTTTTGTTTACTTGCATTTATTGTTGTGTTTTGCTATAATTATTCCTAATTATAGCAGACTTAGTATTTATGTAAGCATTTACCTCAGTGTCTTAGTAAAATCTTGCTCATAAATATAAACTTACCCTGTTATTTTCTGGGGGGAGCCCCGTCGGCTCCCCGGAGCTATCCCAGGCTGATATGCTAATGTCAGACTTTGGCATCAGTCATGTGTATGGAGTTCTTAGGCCTACCGGGACCACGGCCAGAACCGGGCCCCCTCAGAGAGGCAAGGGGAGCAATGGCCTATAGAAGCCCCCGTGTGGTTGGAAGCATTCTATGTCTGCCATCGACCGGAACAGGCACCCAGAAAGGTAAGCGCCTCAAAACAAACCCCTATTCTGGTTAAAATTGCTACCAAAAACCGAACTAGTGGATAGAACTCCCTAACCGAAAACAAGCAAACTTGACGTCACACACCGCCACGCCGCTGTTGCGCAGCTCCCCCCTCCCCGGGAGGGGGAAGGGGGAGCCCGAGACCCCCCACGCCGGCTACCCACACCTCAGTTCTTGAGGCTGATGCTATAGGCGATGGTCGTGTGCTCTGGCTCCGGTGTCGCTACTGCACTGTGCTTTGCGTGTGGTGTTGGTTTTGTGGGTGCGAGAGCCAGGAGTTATCTTCAGTACTCGGGCTGCATGCGCCTAGGGCTGCCTTCCCTAGGTGCCCTGTAAGTACTGCCCTTGGGGCTTGGGGCCACCTTCCACAGGCTCCTCGGGGTCTGTCTCTGCTGGTCCGTTTTACCTTTCGGATTTTCGGCCGCCTGTTGGGCTCTTGGGTGTTCTGTTCTCCCTTGTTACCGGCAGGTAAGAGGCAGTTTCCACTGGTAGGGGCGCAGGGTGCTGCTCAGCTTGTATTTCCCGACATCGCGGCCGGCTCTGTTCCTTGGGGTTCGCTGTCCTCTTGCGGGGTTTTGTTTTTCTTTTTGTTTTTGCCTGGATGGGGGTTCTGTCATTTTATTCAGTTTGTTTTTGCCCTTCCACTGTTCTCCTCGGTGGCGCCCTCTGCTAGGTCCCCGTGAGTGTACACGTCTCTGGGGTTCAGCTTTAGAAGTTTGCTTGGTAGTTTTGGTCGCCGGTTTGCAGCACCCTGCCTGGGACTACCTGAGCGTGAGTCCTCTTAAAGTAAACGCTCAGGACCCTGGGAATCCCTTAGGGAGCGCGTGGGTCCGATGGATGTGACCCTGGAGTCCCCACTCGCTGTGTGCGAGTTTGAGGGTTGCTCGGTCCCCTTGTCTCAGGGTGACCCTCATTTTTTTGCCTTTGCCACGCTGCCTGTTGGGTCGGTGATACTTTCGACCCTGAGTCCTGTGAGTGTTGCTGCTTGCTTGTGACTCAATTTACCCAATCCTCTGATGATTCTATTCGGGTACAGGCGGCGCGTGCGTTGCAGTCTAGGTTTCGTCTGTTGCAACGCGCTCGGTTGGTTGCTCACCCGGATGCCCCGGGGCTGCCCCGCTTTGCTTTTCGAGACCCGGACTTGGGGGTGGGGGTTGTTACCTATCGTTCGTTACGGCTCGTGACCCTACAGCAGCCAAGCTTTAATTACGTCTAGGGATACGAGAAAACTGCTGTTCTCAAGAGCGGATCACCAGTATAACCCCTTGATAAGTAATGAGCACATAAATAAAAATCTTCCTTTAGGACTGAAGAATAGATACAAAATATTATATAGATATATATTCAAGACAGTATAATATAAAAACACAGATGGTAAAGTAACTTATACAACAAACGAAAGTATTGTCATTACTCAATATAATATAACAAAATATGGCACAACAAGAAGTAACAGACTTATCTCCCACATGTTACTCCTCCTGGTTCCCCGAAGCTACTGAACTCTCGCTCCGACGCCACCCACATTCTCACCTCCCGTCTGCCTCATCCCAGGATGAGGGATGGAAACTAAAGACTTTTTAATATTTTAAACTAATTGAACAACCACTTGTTCTCAAAACACATAAGAATGCAAATTACAGATAATAGTTACTTACAAAATATATAAGTTTAATGCCACCTGTTTAATTTTAGTAAATAAATACTTATATAAACTAAATAAAAGTGACATCTGGAACTCCCAAAACTGAACAGGTCCAGCTTCCCAAATCAATTAGGTACTAGACGTGTGCAAAGGCAACCGCGCTCCTGTCTCCACTAACGCTGCCACACCATACGATAATTTACAAAAACACAATGTGTGTACATATACAGGCAATGACATAATGGAAACAAAAATGCTATTTCAAATTTATATACGTATTTTGCTAGGAGTACGTAACACTTCCACCTCCAAAAAAAAAAATGCAATAGATTGAAGATCAATGGCATTTTTTCAAAGTAAAATGTATGACACTTGAGATTTATGGTATTAATTTCACCAAACATGTATAAGTAATTAGAATACATTTCTGGACAAAAATGAAAACACTCCAAATATAGTCTTACAGGAAACTCAGAAACTTCAGTCTTATGACTATGTTCTACATATGTGTCACTGGAGTATGCAAATTTATCTCTCCAAGGTACTATCTCATTTATTTCACTTTGTTTCAGATCATATTTCACACTTCTATCTACAACATTATCATTATTAGCATGAATAGAATTGTCAATAAAGGTAGCTGCATTCACACAGTTATCATGGCAATTTAGCTTTTCATATGTTTCTACTATTTCTCCAAGATCAGTTCCGTATTTCCATGTGATCCCTTTTCCACATGGTGAATTTTTCCAAGACAGCCTCCATTTCCATTACTCCCTTTTTCTGGAGCTGAACTGCTTAATTGTAGCTGACTGGATGTTGAGTAAATTTGGGACTTCTCCTGGGTATGCTCTGACACAGACATCTGCTCTTCATCACTCTTGATCCTCTGTGGAACACATACTCTCGCCCAATGGATACTAAAATTAGAGAAATTAGCATTAAACCTCACAATTATGCATAAGACTTTCCCATTCATAGAACCTTCCGAAACACAAGACACCGACTTAGCAAACCTTTGACCTTCAAACCAAGAAATACAACCCAAGATAAGTGCAAAGACTACCTGATCGAACTGACTCAGATGATCCATAAGGAACACAGAAATCAATTGCCTCATAACTCTGTCATAACGATCAGTGAAAGAAAACAGGCATATGCCTAGGCACCATATCTCAATCATAACTCTCAAGACAAGTTCACACCCCCTGATGGTGAACTTGAACACAACACACACTTTCATCAACCGTCTAGTCTTCCAAAAGACTAAATAAAACATGCCGAAAACTTTACAACCCTCACCATCACTTCCCAAGTGATTTACGTCTGATGACAACCAATCAACCAAGAGGTTTAAGGGTCTTAACATCTTGAAGATGAACAGCAGATTACCTGGGAAACACCCAAGGACAATCTGAAACCCTTCACAATGATTAACACTAGGTAGGATAACCTTATCCTCCAACTTGAAATACACACCTGGAGCCTCAAACATCCGCTCCCCAGTATGATTTAATCCTTCACCCACAATATGACTCTGAAAATCAACTCCAATATGACTCTGAAAGTCAACACCACACTTGAGTGGAACATACACTTTTATCACTCGTGCATCAAAATTACCTGGATCTGAATATAGAGACACTGCTCTAGTATAACTCACCACTTCCTCAGAACTGCTGGGTGCACAACCTACTTGAGTAAACTCTCTCTGCTCAACCACAAGGCTTGACAAAGATGTCCCACAGTCCATCACTTCACAAGAAAATGGCTCCTGCAGAATAAAAGTAGATTTCAACATCCTACACACACTCTGACTCAATGTACACAATGAGAAATACTTACTCCACATAGAATAAGAATCACAACTCTGCAACTTAGATCCAAATGATACTTTACCACTCTCAATTGTTTTACCAAAATTTCCTCCCATGACTTCTGGAGCTGCTCGGAGTACTGTCTGCTCACAATCAATAATAACACTAAGCTGGGTCACATCCTCACAGACAACTGAAGAGGGAGGCTCAATGGGTCTCCATCTACTCAACAGAAGCTGATCCTCTGGCTGCTTTCCCACACTCTCCAAAACTGGATCTACAGTACAGACTGTCTCCTTGCTTCTCTCTGAAATCTTAGGGTCAGTTCTACTCAATGCACTTAAATTAAGGGAATCTGAAACGAGCGGGCAAGTAACAGGTAGTGTGACCTCCTCCCCTATTATATCACCTTGACTAGGGTGAGGCGGGGCCTCTACAACGGACTTACTCTCGACAACTGATTCTAAACTTGGAGTGAGCGGGAATACTTCTGCCAACCCGACATCTTGTCCTAAACCATTCACTTGGCTGGAATACAGAGTCGTGGCTTTTAAGTTTCTCTCAACTCCTGGCACAACGTTCGTAGTGAGCGGGCAAGACAATGGTACATGGACATCCTTTCCCAATTTATTGGAATAAAGCAGAGTCATAGTATCAGGCTTACTCTCAACAACTAGGTTGGCCACACAGGAATCTGGAACAACCACATCCCACTTCTCCACTGAAGGGGTACTGGTTACTGGAACAAATGCTTGAGTAACAACATCAGAACTGACAACTGGATTTATATTCGTACTGACATCAGCACAGGTAGAATGGACAAAACCATCTTCTACAACAGGTTCATTCATAGAACTAACTTCAGCACAGACAGAATAAACATGGTCTGCAACTGGCTGTTTACACAAACGGGGATCATTCTCACCCACAACATGATTTATGGCCACATCATTACCCAATATAACATCCACACCTGGGATGGGCAACTGTGTACTAACACCCACAGTGCATAAACTTGGTGTAATGGTGGATCTGAAATTAATGTCTATTAGAGGTACAGTTTTACATCCTGCAACACTCTGAAGAACAACAAACTTTCCTGTCTCTCTCTTTTCAACATCAGAAAGAATACTGGATGAAATTATGGTTTGGGAAGCACCTGTATCACGAAGAATAACCACTGGCTTCCACTTCCCATTAATACACAAAACTTCACCTGAAGACATATATGGTGAATACTGTTTCACCCAATTGGGGTTTACAGTTACATGTTTATTAGTAAGTTTATTTTGCACACCTCTGCAATAAATGAGACCAGTTGGTCGTAACTCAGGGTGCAATATAAAACAGGAATTAATTCCATGGCCTTTTCTCTTACAATGGGAACAGGACCTTACAGTGGACACACTGGTAGAACCAACTGTAGGTTTAGAAATAACCTTATTATTATTTGACATTCCTGACAAGGAAGTAGCAGGATTAGGTTTTGTAAGAGAAGAGCTCATGGGAGTAACTGGAGCACTAGGACGGGATGGATTCTGATAAGGAGTTCGGTGAGCATTATAATTTACTCTACGACTAGACTTAGGTGAAGTGGCCGTAAACTGGGCCTTAGTCAACAACTCATGCTCATCCGCGAGCTTTGACAGCTCATAAATGTCTGTTACATTCTTTTGTTCTGCCATAAAAGTAGACAACTGGTCTGGGAGACATGACAATACTTCTTCCATTATAAGAAGATTCTTTAAAGCATCAAAGTCAGTGACTGAAAGTGACTTTAACCATCTGTTGCAAAAATTCGTCTTCTGACGAGTAAAATCTGCTATTGTCTGATCACTTATCCTCCTTAGGTTTCTAAACTTTTGCCTGTGTGCCTCTGGATTTAACTGATAAGCATTTAAGATGCTTTTCTTTACAAATTCGTAATCAAAGCTATGAGCGTCAGGTAGGGATGTAAAAACCTCCTGACTACGCCCCTTAAATTGAGACTGCATAATGGCTACCCACTGATCCCTTGGCCAGTTCATACTGATGGCAATTTTATAAAAATGTGCAAAGAAAACCTCAGGATCCTCCTCATTGAACTTGGGTAACTCTATATACTTATTCATCCTTATGGGATTATTATCACTATTTATTGAAACATTACTAGTATTTCCATGCCCAGCTGCCATACGCTGTGTTTCAAGCCTGAAGTTAGTGTCAGCCATTTGTTGTTGAATCTCTAATTGTTGCCTTTTTGTGGCTTCTATTTGCAACTGTGCCTCAATTTCTAAACGCCTAGTCTCAAGCTCCCTCTGCTGAGCTTCAGCCTCTAATATTTTCTGTTCTTTTTGAGCTTCAAGCTCTAATTGGCGAGCTTCTAACTCAAGACGCTTTAACGTCATCTGATCACTCGACTCCTCTCTTAACTCCTCTAGAATTTCTTCATCTAACTCCCCATTCTCAACAAAATGTGTCACAATGACTTTCAATATTTGGGCTTTAACCATTCTATTGTTGGCGGTCAAATCCAAATGATTTGCCATTTGTATTAACTCAGTCTTTTTAAGGCTCTTAATCCCTTCAAAGTCTGGGTGAGCCACCAACGCTGCAACTTTCTCCTCCATCGTTACTAACACTTGGCACTTGATTCACAACAATAATTAAAAACAATGGCACTGCACTACACTTCACTGTAAAATTGTCACCACACTGAAAATTCGCTTGGCCTCACTGCACAAACAAAATATATAGGATGACTTACCTCAAAATCGTGAAACGTTGTTACTTGACACACAGGAAGGCTTGCTTGGCACATGGAATAGTTCTTATAAAACACAGACACTTAACACACTGGTACCTAGGAAGGCAAGGTTAGATTAGCATAGTTAAGTTTAAGTGGGAACAATATTTCCCGGCACAGGCCCCCATAACTCTTTGTTACCTATCGTTCGTTACGGCTCGTGACCCTACAGCAGCCAAGCTTTAATTACGTCTAGGGATACGAGAAAACTGCTGTTCTCAAGAGCGGATCACCAGTATAACCCCTTGATAAGTAATGAGCCCATAAATAAAAATCTTCCTTTAGGACTGAAGAATAGATACAAAATATTATATAGATATATATTCAAGACAGTATAATATAAAAACACAGATGGTAAAGTAACTTATATAACAAACGAAAGTATTGTCATTACTCTTAATATAATATAACAAAATATGGCACAACAAGAAGTAACAGACTTATCTCCCACATGTTACTCCTCCTGGTTCCCCGAAGCTACTGAACTCTCGCTCCGACGCCACCCACATTCTCACCTCCCGTCTGCCTCATCCCAGGATGAGGGATGGAAACTAAAGACTTTTTAATATTTTAAACTAATTGAACAACCACTTGTTCTCAAAACACATAAGAATGCAAATTACAGATAATAGTTACTTACAAAATATATAAGTTTAATGCCACCTGTTTAATTTCAGTAAATAAATACTTATATAAACTAAATAAAAGTGACATCTGGAACTCCCAAAACTGAACAGGTCCAGCTTCCCGAATCAATCAGGTACTAGACGTGTGCAAAGGCAACCGCGCTCCTGTCTCCACTAACGCTGCCACACCATACGATAATTTACAAAAACACAATGTGTGTACATATACAGGCAATGACATAATGGAAACAAAAATGCTATTTCAAATTTATATACGTATTCTGCTAGGAGTACGTAACAGGGGTCGCTTTGATCCTGGTTCAGTCCGCACCTCCTCGTCCTTCCCCTTCTGTTCGTTCTGGCCCCCCCCCCCCTGCTTCCGGCCCCGAAGCGTCTGAGGGTTTCGGGGTCGGAGCAGGGGTTACTTGATCTCGAGACTCGGGCAGCTTCGGGGGGTGCCCCTTCCGGGGGGGCGGCAGAGGCATTCGAGTCTTGTCTCCAGGCCGAAGCTTCAGGGTCTGACCAGTGGGCCCCCCTTCCTCCAGCTTTTCCGGCTTCTCCATCCTTGTCTTGTGGGGAAGGGGCTTGGGGAGAGGACTCGGCCTCGGGTCCTGTGGTGAAGGACCTCGAGGCTGGGGAGGAGCTGACTTGGGGGCCTTGGGCCCCGCTGGACCCCGCCTGGGTTTTTCTTCCCTCTGAGCGGGGCTTATTGTTACAAGGAGTGGGGTTTTCTTTTCCCCCCTCTGCGTACGAGTTGGATTTGGTGTCGGCCCCTCCCCGGGTTCGGTTCCGTGTTCCCCCGGGTACGTCGGTTCCGTCCTTCCGAAGGTTTTTGGCTTATCGCGTCCAACCTGGTGTGGTGCGAGCGGCCTTTGAAGTTTACCTCCTGCGTGACCCGGATTATGCCTCGGAAATGGATCCATCCACATTCAGGTTTGGGACTTCGTTCCCTTTCTGGCTCCGTTACGAGGTTCCGGAGTCGTCCTAGCTAGCAGACTGCCCCTTGTTTGGTCTGGATTCCTGGCATTCCTTCTGTCGTTCCCGCACGCTGGAGTGGCGGGAAGCTTCCACGGTGCTTCAGGTTTTCCTGGGGGGCGAGTTTGAGTACCTGAATGAGTGCTTGTTTGCCCCTGCCCTTCCCCGCGATGTAGGCGTTATTCAGCTCCACGTGCAGGTTCCCTCCCTTTCAGCGGCGCTCGTTGCGGAGGACTTGCGTGCCCGGGGCCTTTTGACTTCGGCCTTGCGGTTCTTTTCCCTCCTGGAGCTGTCTTCGGATTGGCTCGTGGAGGATGTGAAGATGCTTGGGTCCGTCCCGGGGTCCGGCACCTTGTTCTCGGCTGCGCGTTCGTCGGCTGCCTTGTTGAAGCTGTTCACGCCGATTTTGCGGGATGCGGTTTCCCTGTTTTATGCTTCCCGTCTCGCGTGTCGGCAGGCGGTGCTGGGTTCCTCTGTGGAATCTCCTTGGGCTCTGGCTCTTAGGCGTTCTTCACCTTTTTGTCCTCTTCTGTTTGAGAAGTCGGCCGTGGCGCAGTTTATTCAGGCTGCGTCAGCGACTTGTCATCCGATGTCAGACTTGTTGGTTTTCCGGGGGTCCCGGGGTGGGTCTTCCCGGAAAGGTCGTGCCAGGGCTCGGGGTTCCTCTCGTCGTGGTAGGCCTCTGGGCCTCTGGTGTCAGGTTCAGGGTTGGCTCCTCCTGCGGACCCTCCCTCGTCTGGTCGGTGCGGTGTTCATGCTGTGCGGGGTTCTGGGTCTCGTAAGGGTCGCCGGCCCTTTCGCGGTTTGCCCCCTTGATGGGGCGATGGGGGGTGGCTTGCACTGTTCGCCCGCGCCTGGTCCCACGATTCGTGGGCCTTTCGGGTCGTGTCTCACGGCCTGCGGTGGCGTTGGGTGGCCCCCTCCCCGATGACGGGGGAGGGGGCCACCCAAGGGGCCACGAAACGACATCATCCCTCAGATGGGTTTCCCGTCTGTTTCCGGTTCCGAAACGGGACTGCGCGGACCTGCGGTTCATTCTGGACTTGTCCCGTCTGAACCCCTGGGTTCATTGCCCCTCCTTTCGGATGACTACGCTGTCTCAGGTTCGGCTCCTCTTGGAGCCGGAAGCTTGGATGGTGTCCCTGGAACTCCGGGACGCTTATTGGCATGTCCCGATTCAGGGACTGGCTCGGTTTTGTTGTGTGACGTCTGAGTTACCGCTTTCGTTGTCTCCCGTTTGGGTTGAACCTGGCACCTTGCGTGTTCACGCGCCTTACACGGGTTGTGGTGGCTCGTTTGCGTCTCCTAGGTGTTCGGGTGTTGGCCTACCTCGACGACTGGCTGGTTTGGGCTCCAAGCCAGTCGGCTTGCTTGCCAGCCAGGGATTTGGTTCTTTCCCAGCTCGCCGAGTTCGGGTTCTTGGTGAACTGGAGGAAGTCCCATCTGGTTCCCTCTCAGGTTCGGACTTGGCTGGGTGTTGTTTGGGACTCTCGAACCGCCTCCTTGTCTCTTCCTCCGGAGTCTCTCCTGCGGCTGTGGTCCCGCCTTCGTCTGTTTCTGGAGGGCCCTCGGGTCACCCGTCGGTTGCTCGAGGGGCTGTGCGGGAGCCTGAACTTCGCGATGGTGGTCTACCCGCCGGGTCGGGTTTGGCTTCGACGGCTGTTCTGGTTCCTTCGGGGTTCCCCCTTCCGCCTCTCTTGCGATCGCAGAGTTCGACCCCCGGGGGCCTTGCGTCGGTTGCTGTGTCACCGGCTTCCTCTTCGGGGTTTTTCGGGGTTCAGTGCCTTGGCGCCTACCCGAGCCCTCGCTCGATGTGTACACGGATGCGTCGTCTCTCGGCTGGGGTTTTGTGACCAGTGCTCACCAGGCCGGCCAGGGGCGTTGGGATCCGTCCTTCCGTCGAGCTCACAGCACGGTGCGGGAGTTCGCGGCAGTGTGCTTTGCTCTGGGGAGGATTCGAGTGGCCCGCGGATCGACGATTCGGCTCCATTCGGACTGCTCTCCGGTGGTTCATTGCCTGAACCGCGGGGGTTCGATGCGGTCCTTGTCTCTTTGGGGTTGGTCACTTCGGGTGACTCGTCTGCTGAGTTCTTGTGGTTTGGCTCTCCTGGCGGTTCACGTACGGGGCGTGTCCAACGTCTTGGCCGATGCCCTGTCTCGCTTCGTTCCCCTCTCCACGGAGTGGACGGTCGACGACGAGTCCTTCCGTTGGCTTTGCCAGACGTTCGGGCGCCCCGAGGTGGACCTCTTCGCGTCGGCGTGGTCGCGGCATCTTCCCATTTATGCGGCGCCCTTCCTTGATCGCGAGGCCGTCGGGGTCGATGCCTTTCGGCTAGACTGGTCGAGGTAGGGGTTCCTGTACCTCTTTCCCCCGGTTCGGCTGTTGCTCCAGGTCCTGACTCGCTTAGAGACTTACCAGGAGAGAGTTGTCCCTTGGTGGCCGGCCCAGCCTTGGTTTCAGGCGCTGGTTGCTCGGTGTCCGAACCCGAGGGTTTTCCCGCGGCTCTGCCTCTTTCAGCAGATCGGGCCGGTACGTCACGTGGCTGGTTCAATCTTCTCCTCGAGTCTTTGCGTATGGTTTTTTTTGACTCGAGTCTATCATCATCTATATGGTGATCAGGTGGCCTCCTTGTTGGTGTCCCACCTGAGGGCTTCTTCTCGGCGGCAGTATGAAGTTTCCTGGCGGTCCTTCCGTTTCTTTTTGCGTCTTCGTCGTGTTAGTTCCTTGTCTGTTCGGGTGGTCTTGTCCTTCCTCTCGTGGTTGTTTCAGGACCGTCATCTTATGCCTAACACTGTCGCTTCGTATCGTGCAGCGCTGGCGGAGCCGCTTCAGCTTGCTTTTGGTATCGATGTTACGGCTGCGCCGTTTCGCAAGCTGTCTCGTGCATTGTTTCACCTCCGGCCTGCTCATGCGTCGCCTGAGCCGTCCTGGTCTTTGGACAGAGTGCTCGCTTTCCTTTCGTCTCCTCGTTTCGTTGTGGCCCCTTCGGTCCAGGATTGTTTTTCCAAGGCACTTTTCTTGTTGGTTTTGGCCTCTGGGGGGTCGGGTAGGGGAGCTTCATCCTCTCCTCGGGTGCAGGGGTTTCTGCTCTTTTGGTCGTGGTGATTGTTTTGTTCGTTTGCAGCCGTCTCCTTCTTTTCTGGCGAAGAATGAGACTGCTGCGTTCCGTGCCGGAGGGGTCCATGGGTGGTTGATGCTTGGTTGGTCAGGCCGGGGGTGCATCATGTTTTGTGTCCGGTTGTGGCGCTTCGCCGTTATTTGCGTGCCACAGCTTCTGTGTCCGGGAACGCGCTGTGGGTTGATCCGGTTTCCCTTCTTCCCTGTTTGCGGGTTCGGGTCTTCCAGGTCGCCCGCAGGGTTATTAAGTCCAGCCAGCCTGCGGTCTATCCCCGTGCCCATGACGTTCGTAAGTTCGCTGCTCTTGCTGCCATCTTTGGGAATATGTCTTGGTCTTATATTCGGGCGCGGGGATTTTGGCGGTCGAACAGGGTCCTGGCTGCTCGTTACCTTGTGAATGTCCCTGGCCTCGTCGGGCCTGTGTTGCTTTGGGTCGGCGGTTGCAGCCAGTTGTCTCGGCTTCGAGTTGAGGTGTGAGCGATGACTGCTTCCCGGGTAAGTCCCTCTTTTTTCTGTCTGTGGGTAGTTAGCTCCAGGGAGCCGACGGGGCTCCCCCCAGAAAACCAGCGTTGAATGTAATGAAACGCCATTTTCTGGGTGAGTCCCGGAGGCTCCCCGGCATCCCTCCCTCCCTCCGGTCGGCGTTTTTTCGCGTTTTAAACATCCAGCCTCAAGAACTGAGGTGTGGGTAGCCGGCGTGGGGGGTCTGGGGCTCCCCCTTCCCCCTCCTGGGGAGGGGGGAGCTGCGCAGACAGCGGCGCGGCGGTGTGTGACGTCACACTAGTTTGCTTGTTTTCGGTTGGGGAGTTCTATCCACTAGTTCGGTTTTTGGTAGCAATTTTAACCAGAATAGGGGTTTGTTTTGAGGCGCTTACCTTTCTGGGTGCCTGTTCCGGTCGATGGCAGACATAGAATGCTTCCAACCACACGGGGGCTTCTATAGGCCATTGCTCCCCTTGCCTCTCTGAGGGGGCCCGGTTCTGGCCGTGGTCCCCGGTAGGCCTAAGAACTCCATACACATGACTGATGCCAAAGTCTGACATTAGCATATCAGCCTGGGATAGCTCCGGGGAGCCTCCGGGACTCACCCAGAAAATGGCGTTTCATTACATTCAACGCTGTTTTTTTTTTAATTTTTAAATTTAATTGTAATTTGATTTATACATCATTTATTGTAATTCATTTTGAGCTCATTTTGTTTTTTTAAGTTCATACTAATTATAGGTTCACCATTAAGCTATATTAAATAATTTATTTTTAAGATTATTTTTACTTTACGATTATTATTTGTCTTTATTTTTTTGCTATATATTATTCTTGTCAGTCTACTGATTTTTTCTTCTCTCTTAACCTAACTACTGTATCCTTCCTGGCTTTCTATGGGGATCTTTACTCTACTTCTAATTGTTTCTATTTTTTGTGTACCTATGTTTTTCGTTGTGTTTTGCTATAATTACTTTCTATTTACAGTAGATTTATTATTTAACTATTCCTATAATTGTTTATCTTATTGTATCGTGACATTATTGTATCTATATGCTTACTGATATTGATCCTGATCGAAATATTCTGTCCCATACCCACACAAATCAGCACATTGATCATCATTATTGCAGGTATTACACAGAAAATCTTGCAAAAACAAACTCCTAAATAGCACCTGCTCATAAATAAATAAATAAATAAATAAATAAATAAATGTTTATTTAGGTAAGGTACATACATACAAGAGATTTTACAAAGATTGATAGATTTATAGATAGAGCTAGTACATACAATGCCTAAAGCTACTATTACGCAAAGCGTTTCAGGCATGAAAAACATTAATGACTAAAGCTTAATACTAATTGAGTATAAAGAATAAAATGTGTTGAGAACAAATAAAGATAACGATAAAAAAGGGGGGAACATGGCTGAAAAAGCAGCACAAATACAATAATGTCGACAAACAGCGTTGTTTAAAAAAAACAGACTTGGGTTGACAATAGAGTTTATTAGGTAGTGCTTCGTTTTTATCTCCCCCTCGTTGTCGCCGTGAGGGGGCTTGGTGGGCAGCTGCCGGAGTGTGATGCTCTGTCGATCAGTCCTGTCCTTTTGCTGCCTTTACCAATTTTGCCAGGCCCCTTTTCCTTTTACTCGTGTTTCATTTTTCTCCCCCATCTATCAAATTGTCATTTCCTGCCGACCTTTTGCCTGTTTTGATTATTCTTTCGACCTTCTTTTGTTTTGACGCTCGGGAGTTTGAGGAGGCATACTCTTGCACCTGTAGAACTGTAGTACCCAACGTCTCGAGCGAGGGGACCCTTTTATTGTCAATCCTCCTTTCGTCACTGAACTCGCTCTCGACGGACTCACGGTTCTTAAGGTGGCGTTTGTGGGGCGTATACTCCCGACACACCCCTGGGGGACCCCGGCAAGATCGGCGATAGCTTCTTGTTGGGTGTCCTGCCTCTAATTGTGGCTCCATGGTGGGTGTGGGGGCACATTCGTGAATGAAAGTTTTTCCTCGTTTTCATGGCTAATAATGTTTCCCTTGAATTTTCTCAGGCTCGTGGGGTGGGCGACCAAGCCCCCAAGTCGGACTGTGTTGGAAGACCAGGCCTTGTAGCCCCTGCTGCATTGGGCCCCGACGACCTGACTACACCCCTCAGCTCCCTTCCCTCCTCTGCGGTAGGGTCGAATCCCCAGCCCCCATTGGTGACCACCTCGTCCCCTGGCACGGCTCCGTCTCTCATTGTGACTACTGCGCCTTTTACCCCCATGAACTCCGGGGGTTCTCAACGCTGTTCCTGCCACGGCCGCACTCGCACGATCCCTTCCCGTAATACTACTTACAATGCCTTGTTTGGTCCCGCTATGTGGGCTAAATACTTTGATCTCCATTATCTGCATTCTACTCCTCCTGACGATTTCTCCCTCCATAAACACCTTGTTGATTCAGTAGATGCCTCTGTTACTTTTAACTCCACCTGTTACGGTACGCTTTTCGTCGCTGCTCCTTTTCAGGATGCAGCTACTCGCTTAGCCGCTATGTCCTGCATTGGAGATACCCCTGTTCGGGTCTCCAAGAACGCAAGGTTAAATGCCAGTGTTGGCACTGTTCTCCTCCTGCACCATGTTGCAACTGATGTTCGGGACCTCAACGATTGCCATGAGATATTAAACATATAGTCTCCGTGGTTATTGTCCGTGGTATAGTTATAGTCTCCATGGTGTAGTGGTAAGACACTCGCCTGGCGTTCCGCGAGCGCTATGTCATGGGTTCGTATCCTGGCCGGGGAGGATTTACTGGGCGCAATTCCTTAACTGTAGCCTCTGTTTAACGCAACAGTAAAATGTGTACTTGGATGAAAAAACGATTCTTCGCGGCAGGGGATCGTATTCCAGGGACCTGCCCGAAACGCTACGCATACTAGTGGCTGTACAAGAATGTAACAACTCTTGTATATATCTCAAAAAAAAAATATCCTCGAAGCCCAAGGCCATTCTGTCCTCCAGGTGGACACGTTTACTCGAGCCCCTCGTGGTCATCGCCGTCAGCCCTTTCGAGTTGTAAAACTCACCTTTGATAGTAGGGCCCTTCCGCCCTCTATTATTCTTGCTGGTGCCAGATGCTCCGTTCAGGAGTACATTCCCTCTCCTAGACTATGCAATAAGTGTTGGAAGTTTGGGCACGGTGTCCTCAAATGCACCAGTACTGTGTATCTGTGCCCCTTGTGTGGGGACGATAGTCATTCTAAGTCCGAGTGCACTTCTCCCCAGGCTCGCTGCCTCAATTGCGGTGAAGCCCACCCTACCTTCTCACGCTCGTGTATGCACTACAAACTCGAGGAAGCCGTCCTCAACTTGAAGCACCGTGATCGTCTGTCTTTTCCTGAAGCGAGACGCCAAGTTCGTCGTCTCGCCCCTTCGTGGGCGTCTCCTACGCTCGCGTGTTGCGTTCTACCTCTCCTTGTCCTTCCTGTCTTCCTCAGTCTCACAACTGTTTCCAGGCCTTAAACCCGACCACACCCACCACCTCCTCCCCTATTCCTTTGCCTCCTGTCCCGGATGGTCTCCCTCCCGGTTCTCCGTCTGGGATTTCCCCCCTTCCTACCCAGTCCGCCATATCTCCTTTGTCTTCTTCCCCATCTCCCCCCACTTTTTGTTCCCGACCCTCCCACCAGTCTCTTGACCCTCCACGTCACCTGTCTGTCCAGGCTGATATCCATCATCCTCCCAGCAATCTTCGTGTTGTTCGCTCTCGTTCCTCTTCTCCTGCTGAGACCATTGAGTCTGTCGCCCGGTACCGCAATTGAGGCAGCGGGCCTGGGGAGAAGTGCACTCCAACTTAGAGTGACCCTCGCTTCCACACAGGGGACAGAGAGAGACAGGACTAGAGCATTTGAGGGCACCATGCCCAAACTTCCAGCACTTACCGCAGAGCCTTGGAGAGGGAATATATTCCTGAACGGAGCACCTGGCACCAGCAAGAATAACAGAGGATGGAAGGGTCCTACCATCAAAGGTAACCTTTACAACCCGAAGAGGCAGACGGCGATGACCACGATGGGGACGAGTAAATGTATCCACCTGGAGGACAGAATGACCCTGGGCCTCGAGGACATGCTTGATATCCTCGTGGCAGTCCCTGAGATCCCTAACACCAGTCGCAACATGGTGCAGGAGAACAGTGCCCACACTGGCATTCAACCGGGCGTTCTTAGAGACCTGAACAGGGGTTTCACCAAGGCAGGATAAGGCGGCCAAGCGAGTGGCCGCATCCTGAGAAGCAGCAACGACACGGGTACCAAGACGAGTGGGGTTGAAGGTGACAGAGGCATCCACGGAGTCAACAAGATGCCTATGAAGGGAAAAATCATCAGGAGTTGAGTCCAAAGGTTGGAGGTCAAAGTATTCAGTCCATGTAGCAGGACCAAACAAAGCATGGAACGAAGGAGGATGGGAAGGGAGCATACGAGAGCGGCTGTGGCGGGTACGGCGATGAGAACCCGTAGAGAGACGGGTTGAAAGGTTCAGTAGTTGCAAGAAGAGATGGAGCCGTGCAAGGGGACGAGACGGTCACCACAGCAGGCTTGGGGCTCGTTAAAAGTTAAAGCACGACAGAGGCGAGAGTGAGGATGCTGTAAGGATTGCGCAAGATAGCGAAGACTGTAGCGATTACAGCGATCCTGGAGAGACAGAAAGCCAGTGTCAGCGTACAAGCTGAGGGTAGGAGTTGAACGAAAAGCACCAGAGCTGAGGCGCAACCCAGTATGGTGCAAAGGATCAAGACGGCGAAGAGTAAAAGGAGAAGCAGAAGAGTATGAAGGGCAACCATAATCGAGCTTAGACAGGATGAGAGAGGAATGCAAATAGAGGAGCGTGCGCTTATCCGCTCCCCAAGAAGTATGGGACAAAACCTTAAGTAGGTTAAGGGCCTTAGAGCATTCAACACGGAGGTAAGAGACATGGGGCGACCAAGACAAACGAGTGTCAAAGAATAACCCCAAAAGCTTCGTGGAATCTTTGTACTCAAGGAGATGACCATAAAGTGACAAAGAGGGACGAAGAACGACCCGCTTCTGAGTAAAAATCATGGCACAAGTCTTAGTAGTAGAGAACTTGAAGCCATGATCGATGGCCCAAGATGAATCGGCATCAATCCAATCGCAAGTTGAAACCGCTGTTGAAGGAGAGGCGAATCATCACCTGGACAGCAAAGAGTAAGATCATCAACATAGAGAGCGGAGAAGATGCCAGAAGGAAGGGAGGAAAGGAGACCATTGAGGGCAACCAGAAAAAGAGTAGTACTCAGGACACAACCTTAGGGCACACCTTCATACTGCCAAAAAGAGGCAAAGAGAGCGGCACCAAGCCTGACTCGAAAGGTACGACGAGAGAGAAAGTTTTGAAGGAAGAGAGGGAGATTACCACGAAGGCCAAAAGAACGAAGTTGGGACAAAATTTGGTATCTCCAAGTCGTGTCATAAGCCTTTTCCAGGTCAAAAAGGACAGCAACAACGGAGGTCTTCGCAGCAAAAGCAGTACGAATATAGACCTCCAAGTTTACCAGGACATCAGTCGTGCTGCGGCACTTGCGAAAACCAAATTGAGAAGGAGAGAGGTGGTGATGGTGTTCCAAGAACCCCATCAGACGGACATTTACCATACACTCAAACAGCTTGTAAACACATCTCGTGAGAGCAATAGGGCGGAAGTCCTTAGGGGACGTACCGAGAGACCCTGGTTTTCAAATAGGGAGTAAAACGGCATCGAGCTAGTCCTCAGGGACAGATGACGACTCCCAGACCTGGTTATACAAATTCAGTAAATACTGAAACGTGTACGGAGGGAGATGGCGAAGCATCTCATAATGAACGTCAACCGAGCCCACTGCCGTAGATCCGCACTTCGGCAGACCGAAGTGTTGGGTGGTTGTGTCTGAGGCAGTGTTGGGTGGTGGTGTCTGAGGCAGTGTTGGGTGGTGGTGTCTGAGGCAGTGTTGGGTGGTGGTGTCTGAGGGAGTGTTGAGTGGTGGTGTCTGAGGCAGTGTTGGGTGGTGGTGTCTGAGGCAGTGTTGGGTGGTGGTGTCTGAGGCAGTGTTGGGTGGTGGTGTCTGCGGCAGTGTTGGGTGGTGGTGTCTGCGGCAGTGTTGGGTGGTGGTGTCGGAGGCAGTGTTGGGTGGTGGTGTCGGAGGCAGTGTTGGGTGGTGGTGTCTGAGGCAGTGTTGGGTGGTGGTGTCTGAGGCAGTGTTGGGTGGTGGTGTCTGAGGCAGTGTTGGGTGGTGGTGTCTGAGGCAGTGTTGGGTGTTGGTGTCTGCGGCAGTGTTGGGTGGTGGTGTCTGCGGCAGTGTTGGGTGGTGGTGTCTGAGGCAGTGTTGGGTGGTGGTGTCTGAGGCAGTGTTGGGTGGTGGTGTCTGAGGCAGTGTTGGGTGGTGGTGTCTGAGGCAGTGTTGGGTGGTGGTGTCTGAGGCAGTGTTGGGTGGTGGTGTCTGAGGCAGTGTTGGGTGGTGGTGTCTGAGGCAGTGTTGGGTGGTGGTGTCTCAGGCAGTGTTGGGTGGTGGTGTCTGCGGCAGTGTTGGATGGTGGTGTCTGCGGCAGTGTTGGGTGGTCGTTTCTGAGGCAAATTGGGTGTTGGTGTCTGAGGCAGTGTTGGGTGGTGGTGTCTGAAATAGTGTTGGGTTGTGGTGTCTGAGGAAGTGATGGGTAGTGCTGTCTGAGGCAGTGTTGGGTGGTGGTGTCTGAGGCAGTGGTTGTGTGGTGGTGTCTGAGAGTGTTGGGTGGTGGTGTCTGAGATAGTGTTGGGTGGTGGTGTCTGTGGCAGTGGTTGGGTGGTTGTGTCTGAGGCAATGGTTGTGTGGTTGTGTCTGAGATAGTGTTGGGTGGTGGTGTCTGAGATAGTGTTGGGTGGTGGTATCTGATGTAGTGTTGGGTTGTGGTGTCTGAGACATTGTTAGGTGATGGTGTCTGTTGCAGTGTTTTGTAGTGGTGTCTGAGGCAGTGTTGGGTGGTGGTGTCTGGGGCAGTGTTTGGTGGTGGTGTCTGAGGCAGTGTTGGGAGATTGTGTCTGAGGCAGTGTGGGTGATGGTGTCTAAGGATATGGTTGTGTGGTGGTGTCTGAGGCAGTATTGGGTGGTGGTGTCTGAGGCAGTGTTGGGTGGTAGTGTTTGAGGCAGTGGTTGTGTGGTGGTATATGAGGAATTGTTGGGTGATGGTGTCTGAGGCAGTGTTGGGTGGTGGTGTCTGTGGCAGTGGTTGGGTGGTGGTGTCTGAGGCAGTAGTTAGGTGGTGGTGTTTGAGGCAGTGTTGGGTTGTGTTGCGTGAGGCAGTGTTGGGTGGTGGTGTCTGAGGCAGTGTTGGGTGGTGGTGTCTGAGGCAGTGTTGGGTGTTGGTGTCTTAGGCAGTGTTGGGTGTTGGTGTCTGAGGCAGTGTTTGGTGGTGGTGTCTGAGGCAGTGTTCGGTAGTGGTGTCTGAGGCAGTGTTGGATGGTTATGTCTGAGGCAGTGTTGGGTGTTGGTGTCTGAGGCAGTGTTGGGTGGTGGTGTCTGAGGCAGTGTTGGGTGTTGGTGTCTGAGGCAGTGTTGGGTGGTGGTGTCTGAGGCAGTGTTCGGTAGTGGTGTCTGAGGCAGTGTTGGTTGGTGGTGTCTGAGGCATTGCTGGGTAGTGGTGTCTGATACAATGTTTGGTTATTGTGTCTGAGGTAGTGTTGGGTGGTGGTGTCTGAGGCAGTGTTGGGTAGTGGTGCCTGAGACAGTGTTGGGTGGTAGTGTCTGAGGCAGTGTTGGGTGGTAGTGTCTGAGACAGTGTTGGGTGGTGGTGTCTGAGGCAGGGTTGGGTGGTGGTGTCTGAGGCAGTGTTGGGTGGTGGAGTCTGAGACAGTGATGGGAGGTGAAGTCTGCGGCAGTGTTGGGTGGTGGTGTCTGAGGCATTAGTTGGGTGGTGGTGTCTGAGGTAGTGGTTGGGTGGTGGTGTCTGAGGCAGTGTTGGGTGGTAGTGTCTGAGGCAGTGTTGGGTGGTGGAGTCTGAGGTAGTTTTAAGTGGTGGTGTCTGAGGCATTAGTTGGGTGGTGGTGTCTGAGGCAGTGGTTGGGTGGTGGTGTCTGAGGCAGTGTTGGGTGGTGGTGTCTGAGGCAGGGAGTGTTGGGTGGTGGTGTCTGAGCAGTGTTGTGGTGGTGGTTTAAAGCAGGGGATGGGTGGTGGTGTCTGAGC
>NC_091151.1:8127493-8139993 GCF_040958095.1 Procambarus clarkii
GACAGAACAACTGACCACTATCCTACCTTTCTCATAGCGAACATGGACATAATACCACCAAAAAGCAAGAAACTTTCATTTAGGCTACACAGTGAATCAGCTTTAGGCAATCTTACAGATGCACTTCACAATATTAACTGGGATTCTGAATTCAATAATACCCATGATATAAATTCATTAGCTAACCTCTTCCTCTCCAAAACTCTAAGCCTCTACAACCTTCATTGTCCCCTTTTTACCAAGCAAGTAACTGACAAAAGATTAAACAATCCATGGCTCACAAGTGGCATTCTCAACTCAATCAACAAGAAACATGAATATGAAAAGAAACTTAGGATTGGCCTAGTTTCAAAGGAAGTAGCTAAAAGGTACTCATCAATGCTTACCAGTATCATAAGAAAGGCAAAACTTGCATATTATGTGAATAGATTCAATGAAGCAAAAGGCAACATGAAAAGCACTTGGAAAACAATCTCTAGTATCCTAGGAACTAAACAACACTCACATAACCAAATAAAGCTCTACAAGGATGGGGATATACCGTCAACTGATTTAGAAATGGCAAATGAATTTAATAGTTTCTTTTCATCGGTTGGTGCTAATCTTGCCAGTAAAATCCCACAGACTCAGACACATATCAACACATATCTCTCAGGCAGCTATCCAAACTCTCTTCTCCTTTCACCAATCAGCCCGGCAGATGTTGTGTCCATCATACACTCTCTAAAAACCAAGGCAGGGAACACCAGTGAAAATCCGTCCATTGTATACAAGAGAGCCTCCCATGCCCTTGCCCCACCCATAGCCCTACTGTTCAACAAATCTATAGAGTGTCACACCTTCCCTGATATCCTCAAAAAAGCAAGAGTAATGCCAGTCCATAAAGGAGGCAATCCGGCGGACATAAACAATTATAGACCAATATCAAATCTACCAATATATATAAATTATAGACCAATATCAAATCCGATTGGACTCTTCATTGACCTAAGAAAAGCCTTTGATACTGTTAATCACAACTACCTCTTACTTAAACTTCAGCATTATGGAATCCGAGGCCTTACCCTTGACTACATCCGATCCTATCTTAGTGACAGACACCAATATGTAACCATCAATGATACAACTTCTTCCACTCTACAAATTACCGTTGGAGTGCCACAGGGCATTATCTTAGGACCTCTTCTATTTCTTATATATATAAACGATCTGCCTAATGTCTCTAATATTCTCAAACTATATTGTTTGCTGACGATACTACCCTTATCTATTCAGACCTCAACCCATATACACTAAATAATGTTGTGAATAATGAATTAAAAAAGTCCACTTATGGATGTCAACGAACAAACTAACATTAAACATCGAAAAGACTTACTACATCTTATTTGGAAGCAAATCATCAAATGCAATTCAGCTACAGATAGACAACATTAACATCAGTAATAAAAATGATGGCAAGTTTCTTGGCCTATTCCTAGACAAGAGACTCAACTTCAGCACCCACATTCAACACATAACTAAGAAAGTCTCTAAGACAGTTGGTATACTCTCCAAAATCAGATATTATGTTCCAAACTCTGCTCTCCTCTCACTATATTATGCACTAATCTACCCCTATCTTAATTATGGTATCTGTGCATGGGGGTCTACCACTTCAAACCACCTTAAGCCCATCATCACGCAGCAAAAATCTGCTATCAGAATAATAACTAACTCTGCTTTCAGACAACATTCAGCTCCCTTGTTTAAATCCCTAAACTTGCTAAATATTAACTCCCTCAACACATTCTCTTGTGCCAACTACATTTACAAAACCCTGCCCTTAAATGCAAACCATGCTCTGAAACTCTCCCTGGACGGATGTAATAGGACCCATTATCACCACACCAGAAATAAATATCTCTTTGATATCCCCAGGGTCAAACTTAATCTGTGTAAACACTCTATGCAAATTAAGGGACCTAGTCTATGGAACTCACTCCCTAGTGAATTGAAAAACTGTAAAACTTTTGCCATATTTAAAAGCAAAACCAAAAAGTACCTAATTTCATCTTCTTAGTTTCCTACACTGAGCTTTAAATTTGCTCTGTACCTAGTGTTACCCAATCTCCTAATTTTTATGTATTTAACCCTAACAACCTTTTTCTGAGGTTGGAAGAAAACGTGCTCAGATTGGGGACTTGTTTATTTTATAATGGTAAATAATAAATTAATATATAATAAATTAATAAATAATAAATTAATTATTATTATATAATAAATAATAATAATAACATAGTATAATGATAAGCAATTATTTTTAATGAATCAAATAGCTAATTAGGATGAATGATAAATAATTATTGACTAGTGCATAACAATAAAGTATTAAGGGGCCACGCAGTCTGCGTCCGGGTTTATATAACCTCGGCTCATTGCGCGCGCAGCTTGGGGCGGTTAAAGTCAGCTTCCAGACATACGTTTTCTCTCCCACTCAGAAAACCCACCGTTTTTGGGAAAAACAGTGTTCTTTTTCTGAGGTTGGAAGAAAACGTGCTCAGATTGGGGACTTGTTTATTTTATAATGGTAAATAATAAATTAATATTTAATAAATTAATAAATAATAAATTAATTATTATTTATAAATAATAATAATAAATAGTATAATGATAAGCAATTATTTTTAATGAATCAAATAGCTAATTAGGATGAATGATAAATAATTATTGAATAGTGCATAACAATAAAGTATTAAGGAATAATTATAATGAATAATACTTAATGATAAAGTAGGAATCAATTACAATTAATAACTACATCTGCATTAATTTAATTACACTAATTACAATTCATGGGAATATTTCTTAGCTATCTGCAGGCTTATCACTTTGGGGGTTCCGGCGGAGCACCCCCAATCCCGCGAGGGCCAGCGGCGCGGAACCCCCAACCCCGAAGGGCAAACGCGGCGGCTGGCCGCTGTAACTAGGAATGTGTGTCGACCTCATGGGTGCAGTAGTCTGCCCTCGGGCTCCATCCCTTTTCCTTGTTCATCAATGGTGTACCTTGTGCGCCTTCCGTAGTCGGTTCTGGAAGTATTAAGGCAGTAAGGGTGGGCAGAAACGGGCATGCAGTATGAACGTGACGGGCAAGAAACCTACCCCTTAAGGGTACTGCTGGAATTAATTTCTAAGAGGAGGGGGACATTTCCGGAAGCGAACTGGGCAAGTGTCAATAATGGATAAAGCCAGGGTGATACCCTGCAGAAACTCTGAAAAGGAACACTGGCACAGGGAATAGGAATGACTAGAGGGGAAAGGAAGAGAAAAAGATCTTCCAGGAAACTAATCTGTAGCGAAGTAAGGTAACTACCAAACCGAGCAGAACTTTAGCGGGGAAAAAAAACCAGACAAGTAAAAAAGGTTGGGGAAACGAGTTACCGTATCTGGGTCAAGGGCAGAAGTTAATCCAGGGGGAGGGATCCAGCAAGTAATAATTCATTTCAAAATAATCCAATAGAATAATATAAAACAATAGAACAGTCCAACATAATCAATATTTGTATGACCACTATATGTATACAATATCAAATCAATATATAAATAAAACCATAAATCAAATATAAGAAACAGGTTTTAAGGCGTAACTGCAACATGCTTGCGTCCAGAGTGACACGAATTATAAGGACGGTAACCGAGTCCGTTACAGTGATCTCCATTGCATGTTGGCCTCCGAAAAGCATGTTAAGAGCTGAATAGTTAGCCTAAGAAACTGCCTTAAGAGGCGTAAATGAGTTTAGTCCGAGTGTCAATGAGCATTCTGCGAGCAGCAGTACCCCAAGAACTTCAAGATCTGGGGATCTGAGGCAAAGAGAAATGGACACCAGGAAGGCTAGGGGTCCGTAAATGTAAAATAATTAATGTAATTAATATAGTAAAATAACAGAAATAAGGACGAAAATAGTAAACCAACTCCCAGACTCATAATAAATTACTACGGACGAGATGGAAATAAAAATTTTGAATGACAGTACTATAAATTAGTATAGCAACTAATGAATATATACATACACACACATATATATATATATATATATATATATATATATATATATATATATATATATATATATATATATATATATATATATATATACATATATACACATACATATGCACACACACACACATTCACAAGCAATAAATAGTACCTTACAAATATAACGAAGTTTTCACTAAAAAAAATGTTAAAGAGAGACATAAGCACTAGAAGGATAGGGAAAAGCACAAAATACCCCTTCCAAAGTACTAGGTCGCAGGACCATTAGCCGGCGAACAGGGCGGGCCCGCCCAGCTAAGGGCTCCACAGGGGTCCCGGCTAAGGGCGTAACGGACGGCCCAGCTAATGGGCTTAGTACGGGCCGACTGAGGGCATGGCGAAAAATGCCAGAGAAAACGATAAGAAGTAAAGCAGAGGGAGGGTAGAAGTAAGGCGACTAAAACCCGGACCTAATAATAAAGAACTTAAATAAGTAGTAGTATGATACAGTAGGAACTGTATAAATAGATAAATAAGTAAATGTCCCACACTGGGGAGGAGGAAGCAAGCAGGGAAACCCTAACCTTAACAAACCAACAATAACGTAGCATGCACAACACGAACACTAGTGGTCAACAAGGGCAAAATAAGGGCTTAACAAACAACAGTTGCCAAATGTAAACTGTAAAATCCTGCCTCTGAACACCAGCAGCTGGACATTGGCAACTGGTGCATCAACATCTGCCAAAGATAAATAAGTAGTGGCGTGGCAACTGGCCACCAGGGAAAACTTCGGTTATAAGTAGAAGTCCAACTGCAAGACAATTAGGGACCATATAGAACCTGGGAGCCAACAAGGGAATGGAGAGTATCTTCGGCCGCTGCCGAAGATACAAAATTAGCGGCAACGGGCCAAGGGGGAAACTGCAGCAGTAAGGGAAGTGCGACTGCAAAACAGAATATGCTCAAAATAATGCTGGAATGTAACTCTTTAGAGAAAACGGGATTAATGCATGAAGCTGAAATAAATTACAATCAAATACAATAAACTGGAAGGAGTGCTTATAGGCACCACGTCGGCTGGAACGCTTCTGCTGGAACTTCGGGGGCTGGCGTGTCGGCAGCTGGGCCCTTGGGAGCTGGAATTCAGTAGGATGGGCATTATCAGTTGGGACCGCTTCAACCGGAACATCAGGAACAACTTCAGCAGTAGCATGGGAGCTGGTCCAACAACCGCTGGAACGCCAGCAGCTGGACCATGTTCCACCTGAACAGCAGCAAGCTGGGACAGCAACAGCTGTACCCACAGCAGCTAGAACACCGACTGCCGGGAATGTCAGCAGCCGGAACACCAACAGCTGCAGCAGCTGGACACCAAAATTGAGCAACAACGTAGGAAGAGTGGCGGCTCGGACGCTAGGGCAGACGGCTGGACCAGCTGCAACAGATCCAACCGAGCATCGGCCGTTAGAACACAGTGACACGTCGCAGGAAGAACATCGGCCGGACATCAACCCCTGAACGAAGGCAGCTAAGACGTCGGTGGCTGTGAAAACCTTCCGGGCTACACCGGGCAGACAAAACGTCTGGATAAACCAGCGGCCTGGGGGGGGGGGCCACTGTGACTTCCGGGCAACACCGGGCAGACAACATGTCTGGATAAACCAGCGGCCTGGAAGGCCGCATATTTATATGACCAATGTAAATAAGTTACCTGAATAACATCGCCGGCTTAACTCATCACAGGAAGAACGTTGGCTGGACATGAACCCCCGAACGCAGTCAGCTAAGACGGCAGTGGCTATGACAACTTTCCTGGCTACATTGGGCAGACAAAAACGTCTGGATAAACCAGCGGCCTGGGAAGCAGCAGCATCTAACGGGCTACACCGAGCAGACAACACGTCTGATAACCAGTGACCTGGAAGGCCACACATGTCTGGATAAACCAGCGGCCGGGAGGCTGCAGATTCTTTCGGGCTACACCGGGCAGACAAAACGACTGGAAACGTTTACTGGTACTGTCTAGCTGTCAGTACTTAATAACTTAATGACAAAGTCAAGAAAACAAGTATAAAGGTAAAACGGTAAGTAAAATGACATGCACTTCAGCAATGCATAACTAGCAATAAATTGCTGAAGGAACTAATCATAATACGAGTCCAAGATAAACTTAAAGGGAGAGGCATGAGGCCCGAAGACAGTGTCTAAGATATCCTAGCTGACTTAACTTAAACGTGAAGCATAAGTTAAACAAACATAATTGTAAACCAGTAAAGTAAAAACATGCAGCAAGAGCGATGTAAAATAGGAAATTTGCAGAGGAAACTAAACGTAAATGCAGGGCCAGAATAAACTTAAAGCAAGAGGCAAGGGCCCGATCCCTGCAACTATCACATCCTAGCTGACTTTACATAATAACTTAAAGGCAAAGCAGAAGTTAAACAAACAAATGTAAAACCAGCAAAGAAACATGCAGCTTGACACTGCATAAAATTCATTAATAAATTAAGGAAACTTATGGAAAACAAGTCCATGAAAACTTAAAGCTAGGGGCCAAAGGCCTGTGACACAGCAGCTAGCAAACCTAGCTGACTTTACCTAATAACTTAAAGGCAATAAGCAAAAGTTAAACAAACCTAAATGTAAAACCAGCTAAAGAAAACATGCAGCTTGACACTGCATAAAATTCATTAATAAATTAAGGAAACTTATGGAAAAACAAGTCCATGAAAACTTAAAGCTAGGGGCCAGAGGCCTGTGACACTGCAGCTAGCCTAACCTAGCTGACTTTACCTAATAACTTAAAAGCGATAAGCAAAATGTTAAACAAACATAATTGTAAACCAGTAATAAATAAATACACATGCAGCAAGACGCTGCATAATTTGCGGGAATAGTTAGCTGATGTAACTAAACGTAAATGCAGGGCCAGTAATCTTAAGCAAGAGGCAAGGGGGGTGGTAAATGTAAGGCCTTCTGACATCAGTACACCCAAATCCTTTACGTTGCTTTTCCGTTCAATGTTATGATTTGACTGAGTTTTGTAAGTGGTTTCCGTTTTTATATTTTTTATTTTTTCCGTAGCGCATGAGCTGAAACTTATGTTCGTTAATCACCATGTTATTTTCTGTAGCCCATAGAAAGACCTGATTTACATCTGATTGGAGGTTTGCCGTGTCCTCTATGTTGCCTACTCTCGTGAAGATTCTAGTGTCATCTGCAAAGGATGATCAAGTACTATAGGTTGTGTCCTTGTCTATGTCCGATATGAGGATGAGAAAAAGTATTGGAGCAAGCACAGTACGCTTGGGGACTGAGCTCTTTACGGTTGATGGTCCAGATTTTATTTTGTTGACTACTACACATTGGGTTCTATTAGTCAGGAAGTTGTATATCCATCTGCCTATTTTTCCGGTAATTCCTTTTGAACGCATTTTATGTGCAATAACACAATGGTCACATTTGTCAAAGGCTTTTTTTTGTCAAAGCGTTTTGTTTGTCTTCCATGGCATCTAGTGCCATGTCAGAGTGGTCCAGCAACTGTGATAGGCAAGAGCGCCCTGTTCTGAAACCATGTTGTCTGGGGTTATGGAGATGCTGTGATTCCATGTATTTTGTGATCTTACTTCTTAGCATTCTCTCAAGATTTTTATGATGTGCGATGTTAGTGCTATCGGTCTGTAGTTTTTTGCCTCTGCCTTATTTCCTCCTTATGGGGCCGTGCTATCTCTGCTGTTTTTAGTATGTCAGGGACAATGCCAGTATCTTGGCTTTGTCTCCAAAGAATGTGAAGGGCCTGCGATAACGTTTTTTACAGTTCTTGATGAATATAGAGTTCCAAGAGTCAGGGCCGGGTGCAGAGTGCATAGGCATACTGTCTATGGCTTCTTCAAAATCCAGTGGGGATAGGATCACATCTGATTTATGATTTGATGTTGGTATCATATCCATGAAAAATTCATTTGGGTTATCAATCAGATGGATGGAGAGCTACACTCGTGGTGTCCCATTTTCCCAGCACTCTTTGTCATATAATGCTTTGAAACTTTTGACGGATTTGGCCTCCACCAACTTCTCACCTAACATGTTCCAACCGTTTACCATTCTGTTGTGCAAAAGTGAATTGTCTTACATTTCCTTCGGCATCTTTGGTTTAGTTCGTTTAAATCTATTAACCTCTTGTTCTTGAAATTCCAGGTCTCGGGAAATCTTCCCTATCAAGTTTATCAATTCCTGTTACTGTTTTGTACGTAGTGATCATATCTCCTCTTTTCCTTCTGTCTTCTAGTTTGGAATATTTAATGCCTCTAATGTCTCCTCATAAATCCTGCCCTTCAGTTTTGGTATGAATGTTTGTGTGCCTTCATCGTATATTTTGCAAAAATATGGAAATACATCTCATTTACTTTACTTTAAGAATATGGTTCGATCAATTAAAAACCCTCTATGTTCAAATTGCAAAGAGACTGAAAGAGATGCAGCATGCTCAATGGATTATATATTAGTGATTATTAATTAGGATTATATATTAGTGAATCATATTAGTGATTCAATTATTATGGTCATAAAACAATAAACAAATAGTTTTTGGTGTTATTACACTCTATTCACAGGTTATATATAAGTATCTGCATGTTTTGTTCACCATTACAAACCACTAAGTTGGTTTGATTTTTTGTTGAGATTGTTATTTATGATAAGATTCCTTACGTTATCTGAGAATGAAGCTATGTCGGTATTGGGAAATCTATAGATGGCACTTATAGTCAAGGAGGATTTAAGGGATTTACTGGAGAACTTGGCAAAGGTATATTCACAATAGTCGTCTCTATTACTAATGAGACTATTGCAGATGAAGGTATCTTTGTAAGATATTGCTATGCCACCTCCTTTTTTTATTAGGCCTGCAGTTGTGAATGGCTTTATTATCAGCCAAGTTGTAGCATACAACATAGCATATATATGTATATGGCATACATGTATATATATATACACATATATATATATATATATATATATATATATATATATATATATAATATATATATATATACACATATATATTATATATATATATATATATATATATATATATATATATATATATACTATATATATATATTATATATATATATATATATAATATATATATATATATATATATATATATAATATATACTATATATATATATATATATATACACATTATATATCTATATATATATATATATACTATATAGATATATATATATATATATGTCGTACCTAATAGCCAGAACGCACTTCTCAGCCTACTATTCAAAGCCCGATTTGCCTAATAAGCCAAGTTGTCATGAATTAATGTTTTTTTCGTCTACCTAACCTACCTAACCTAACCTAGCTTTTTTTTGGCTACCTAACCTAACCTTACCTATAAAATATAGGTTAGGTTAGGTTAGGTAGGGTTGGTTAGGTTCGGTCATATATCTACGTTAATTTTAACTCCAATAAAAAAAAATTTGACCTCATACATAGAGAAAAGGGTTGCTTTATCATTTCATAAGAAAAAAATTTATAGTAAATATATTAATTCAGGAAAACTTGGCTTATTAGGCAAATCGGGCCTTGAATAGTAGGCTGAGAAGTGAGTTCTGGCTACTAGGTACGACATAATATATATATATATATATATATATATATATATATATATATATATATATATTATATATATATATATATATAATATATATATATATATACTATATATATATTATATATATGTTATGTTACAACATAACAGGCCAATTACACTGGATTAATCTTTGTGTTTAGATAGGAGATGACCTCGTATGGGCCAATAAGCCTTCTGCAGCCCCCTATGTTTATCCCTTATGTATCCCCCCATGTTTTCACCTTCATTGTATTATCACCTGACCTAATGCGGGTATAAAATCAACTAATATATATATATATATATATATATATATATATATTATATATATATATATATATATATATATATATTATATATATATATATATATATATATATTCAAAATTCGTCAGTGTACTACATTTTTGTTGTTGCTTTTAGGTGATGCTTTTAACCAGTGTACGTGGGTCTGATTGTGCAACCACAGTTCGAAGAATAATGAAGATATGAACAAACGGCCTGTGGTCACTATACAGTCTGGAAGGGCAAAAGAAGAAATTGGCATTTCTACAAAAACAAGAACTATATAATGTTATTTTAAGTAAGTAACCAAAAAATTAAATAATTTTTTTAAAGTTTAAAATTCACTTAAAAATGTAAATTTTAAGTTAAAAAATTTTAACCAAAAAACTTAATATTTTTCATATTTGGAACCATTCCATAATCCCAAGCATAAATGATTATATTTCTATCACTTGCTCTTAAGATTGTTTCATTTAATAGAGGTTGGGCATAATTGTTCTCTGCTGCTAATAGAACTGACTGACTTAGCTATAGGAAAATGTAAACTTAATTGGTTTATCCATTACAGTATTTTGCAGTTTATTTCATGATCCTGTGCTTAATACTTGCATAAATAGTAGATTACAAAATGCATTTTTATATCATTAGTATTGAATAATAATAATGCAAATAATTGACTTATAAATGATGTACAATTAATTGGTAGGTGATATTATATTATTAATATTTTTTCATTCTTGCAAAGCCTTAACAAAGTCATTAACATGTTAATATAAACTTGATCACCTTCCACTTATTTTCTCATGTGCTACCTACATGTACAAAACCTTATTCCTAAATGCATATTTTGTTCTGAAACTTGTCCTTTATATGTTGTGTATCACCATCTCTGGAGAGTTTTATCTGATTGATGTATAAATTACTTTTAATTTTACAGAATATTATTGTTATACTGAATTTATTATTATATAAATAACTTAATTTTACAGAATCATCTATCAACGCACATCCACAAGTTGAGGAGGAGGATGTGACCTTCCAGATGTCTGAAGTACTGAAACAGGCACCAAACAGGCCTGGTGGATCTAGGTACAAGGTAAAATAATTTAAATTTTTTTTTTTTTTTTTTACTAATTGTCCAATATATATATATATATATATATATATATATAAATATATATATATATATATATATATTATATATATATATATATATATATATATATAAATAAATATATATATATATAAATATATATATAATGTGTCGTACCTAGTAGCCAGAACGCACATCTCAGCCTACTATGCAAGGCCCGATTTGCCTAATAAGCCAAGTTTTCTTGAATTATTGTTTTTTCGACTACCTAACCTAACATTTTCAGCTACCTAACCTAACCTATAAAGATAGGTTAGGTTCGGTCATATATCTCTATTAATTTTAACTCCAATAAAAAAAGAATTGACCTCATACATAATGAAATGGATAGCTTTATCATTTCATAAGAAAAAAAATAGAGAAAATATATTAATTCATGAAAACTTGCTTATTAGGCAAATCGGGCCTTGCATAGTAGGCTGAAAAGTGCGTTCTGGCGACTAGGTACGACATATATATATATATATATATATATATATATATATATATATATATATATATATATATATATATATATATATATATATTGTATGTGTGTGTGTGTGTGTAATTACCTAAGTGTAGTTAAAGGATGAGACCGTCTTCCCAGCACTCTTTGTCATATAACGCTTTGAAACTACTGACAGTCTTGGCCTCCACCACCTTCCTCACCTAACTTGTTCCAACCGTCTACCACTCTATTTGCGAAAGTGAATTTTCTTATATTTCTTTAGCATCTGTGTTAAGCTAGTTTCAATCTATGACCTCCTGTTCTTGAAGTTCCAGGTCTCAGGAAATCTTCCCTGTCGATTTTATCAATTCCTGTTACTATTTTGTATGTAGTGATCATATCACCTCTTCTGTCTTTTAGTTTTGGCATATTTAATGCCTCTAACGTCTCCTCGTAGCTCTTGCCCTTCAGTTCTGGGAGCCACTTAGTAGCATGTCTTTGCACCTTTTCCAGTTTGTTGATGTGCTTCTTAAGATATGGGCCAACTTCTGTTGTTGGGCACCACACAACAGCTGCATATTCTAGCTTTGGCGTAACAAAAGTCATGAACAATTTCTTTAGTATATCACCATCCATGTATTTAAACGCAATTCTAAAGTTAGAAAGCGTAGCATAGGCTCCTCGCACAATATTCTTTATGTGGTCCTCAGGTGATAGTTTTCTATCTAGAACCACCCCTAGATCTCTTTCTTTATCAGAATTCTTTAAAGATTTCTCACATAATGTATAGGTTGTGTGGGGTCTATGTTCTCCTGTTCCACATTCCATAACATGGCATTTATTAACATTAAATTCCATTTGCCAAGTGGTGCTCCATATACTTATTTTATCCAGGTTTTCTTGAAGGGCATGACAATCATCTAAATTACTTATCCTTCCTATTATCTTAGCATCATCAGCAA
>NC_091151.1:8142493-8231301 GCF_040958095.1 Procambarus clarkii
TGGCTCTCTCTCTCTCTGTCTCTCTCTCTCTCTCTGGCTCTGACTATATCTCTAGCTCTGACTCTCTCTCTCTCTGGCTCTGGCTCACGCTCTCTCTCTCTGGCTCTCTCTGCTCTCTGGCTCTCTCTCTCTCTGGCTCTCTCTCTCTGGCTCTCTCTCTCTCTCTCTGGCTCTCATATTTCATTTGATCTAAAAATGTCTGAGATTTTTACTTAATCTAAGTTATATTGCATGGTGCTAATATGAATATTATACATGACTTTTTTCTTTTCTTTCTCTCTCTCTTTCTCCCTTTCTTTCTTTCTCTTTCTTTCCTTCTCTTTTTCTTTCTCTTTCTACATGAATATTATACTTGACTGTGTTTACATTCACTTGTAGATTTTTATTTTTAGTTAATTAGTCCTAAACTTTTGATTAATAGATTTTTATTATTAGTCATAGAAAAACTATAGTGTTATATGTATACTCGGAAAATTTTACTTGTTTTAGTTTTAAGTAACAATAACTGCTTGTAACAGTCAGACTGATCTCAGCATGACATGAATCACAGGCTGCTTGATCACAAAATCTATTGTGTTCACATATTGCATATATAGATTTTTATAGATTTTTAAATTTTTACTTTTATATTCTGTTATAGATATAGTCTATATATTTCGAGCTATTACATATATTTTGTTGTATTACTCATTCTTAATTAAATAAATATAATATTTTAATTATCTTTTTGTACCCTATTTATTTGTAATTTACACATACATATATAGGATGTCCATTTCTTTCTCAGATATGTCTTCTTTCTTTCTCTCCCTTTCTATTTCAGATATGAATTAAAAAATTATTATACCCTAATTTACCCTAAACGTTTTAATGTAGGTAATTAAAAGATTATAAAAAAGTTTTTAGAAATGTTAATTATTTACGTTCTAAGGTTGTATATAAAAGTTCTCAAAAAACCTTTTCTAAACGTAATTATAAACGTGCTGAAAACAATGAAATGTCGTTTTTAGGATGTTTTAAAAACATGAAAATGTTTGCTGGGGGCCGTACTCTGCGCCTATCCTAGCCTAGCTGAGTTACTTGATAACTTAATGGCAAACAGTAGTTAAACAATCACAATTGCAAAACCAGTAAGAGTAAATAACATGCAGCTTGACCCGCATAAATTGCAGTAATAAATTGCGGTAAATTAATGATACACAATACCAAGATAATCTTAAAGTCAAAGGCATGAGGCTTGTAACTCAGGAACTAGCACAACCTAGGTTACTTTACTTAATAAATAACTCGATACAAGAAGCCAGAGTTTTAATAAGTTAATAAAACATGCACGGGGGCAATGCATAAATTGTAATAAATCATGCAGAGAGAAACAAATCGTAGTTGTAAGCCCAAGGATGGTAACAGCAAGAGGCTTGGACCCGCATCACGGATCCAAAATAAATAAACTGCGGATAAATAAATTGTGAGGCATAACACATTGTAACTGAAAGACAATAATATAATATTTTATATAGCCAGCGTTTAGAGTAGGGTAAAGCAACAGCGCAAAATAGGAGCTGGCTTGAGCATTAAATGTCCTGGAACAACAATAACAGCACTACCCAATATATAAACATAGGCATGGGGCGAAAGCAAAGGTAAAATTACAGTAAATATTGTAGCATGAGGGAGCACGCCATGACTAACAGTCAGACTGTAAAGGACTTATATAAAGAACGTAAATAATAAATAACGGCACAACAGAAGTCGCCCAAGCAGCATACCTCACGTCAACTGGGTGAGGGAGCTTAAGATACAGGGCTGAGCAGTTGGGGAAGGTGGGGTGGTGGACAGGCCTCCTCCCGATTGTGCTTCAAATAACAGCCACCTACTGGAGAAAACCCAGTGCCCCATAACACCGAGGGTCACCTCCCCCTCTAGGACCACTGCACCTGCATTTGGTCACCAAGGCTGAACCAACAATCGTAAAAGACTGAACCAACAATCGCCCTGAAGCACGCCCTGGCGTGTTTCAGGGCGCGCGCGCCAGGTCCGGCACGCCAACAACACAAACACTGTACCTTAAATGTTGAGAAGGGCAGGGCGCCCCTGACGGGTCGCTCCGAGTCGTTGTCAATAGGAACTGGTGTAGGGTCCATGCTGGGGGAACAGTTGAGCGGGCTAAACTTCTGTGTTTACGACTCACTCGCTGAGCAGCAGTGAGCCGTTTTGTAAGAGAGCAGCTGCTGGCTTGTCGGGAAGAGGGCCACGCCGTCTGCGTCCGTGTTTATATAACCTCGGCTCGTTGCACAAGCAGCTTGTGGCGGTTAAAGTCAGCTTCCAGACATACGTTCTCTTCCCTCAGAAAACCCACCGTTTTTGGGAAAAACAGTGTTCTTATATGGTGATTACACCTCGGCTCCCTCCAACAAGATGAAAAGAGTATTACCTGTAATTGGGAGAAAGGATTGTAGCTTCTGTAATTAGTGCTAATTAGTTATGCTATTAAGATAATGAGATAATGGAGCGAGTATAAGCTTACTTGCTACAATCCTTCCAGCCAGCGGTGGTACTCCCTTCCCTATTACAAATTTGTTTATGAATGTATTTGCTTATTGTCTTGCCTATTTTTTGTGGATCTGCTTGTATTCTGTTTATTAGAGCTTGTTTATTACCTTTCATATTTACTTATTGATTTTATATTTGATTGAAAAAAAAATGTAAAGTAGTGCATTCACCATGAGAGCAATGTTTCCTTCAGAAAGTATATAAACGTGTACCATTATATTTTAATAAATAAATTGCAAGCATATTCTTTAATTTGAAAAAAATGAGGAACACACAAGAGTTAAATGTAGACACCCAGTTACAAACAAAAATAAGAAGTAGGAAAAATAAAGTGTGACACCAGAAAGAACACTGGAACGCCTAGATGAGCATCGTCGCCAACTCGCCATTATCACAACACGGGACGGTGAGTGTCCAGACATGAGCATAAAACTTTCCCACAAACTGCACCTATCTTAAAGAAGAAGCCCACCATTGACCGTCGAGTGCTCACATCAAGTCTAACTCTACAACAGCCTAAGAAACAACACTCAAGCCTTGCCTAACCCTCAACATTGACGTCCCACCGTGAGGCGTCACCCAGCATCACCACTCATGCAGTCATCAGAGGAAAAAAAACTTCCCACAAACTGCACCCATCATAAAGAAGATGAAGACTCACCAGTGTCCAGAGTGTGGGAAGGTAATTACTCATCTTGGAAATATGAAGAGTCACATGTTAGTGCATTCGGGTGAAAAATCTCGCAAGTGTCCAGAGTGTGGGAAGAAGTTCAATCAGCTTGGACATATGAAGACTCACATGTTACAGCATTCGGGTGAAAAACCTTATAAGTGTCCAGAGTGTGGGAAGAAGTTCAGTCAGCTTGGGAATATGAAGTCTCACATGTTAGTGCATTCGGGTGAAAAACCTCATAAGTGTCCAGAGTGTGGGAAGGTATTCACTCGTCTTGAACATATGAAGACTCACATGTTAGTGCATTCGGGTGAAAAACGTCATAAATGTCCAGGGTGTGGGAAGAGGTTCAGGCAACTTGAAAATATGAAGAAACACATGTTAATGCAATCGTGTGAAAAACCTCATAAGTGTGCAGAGTGTGGGAAGAGGTTCAATCAGCTTGGACATATGAAGAATCACATGTTAGTGCATTCGGGTGAAAAACGTCATAAATGTCCAGGGTGTGGGAAGAGGTTCAGGCAACTTGAAAATATGAAGAAACACATGTTAATGCAATCGCGTGAAAAACCTCATAAGTGTGCAGAGTGTGGGAAGAGGTTCAATCAGCTTGGACATATGAAGAATCACATGTTTGTGCACTCGGGTGAAAAACCTCATAAGTGTCCAGAGTGTGGGAAGAGGTTCAATCAGCTTGGAAATATGAAGTCTCACATGTTAGTGCATTTGGGTGAAAAACCTCATAAGTGTCCAGAGTGTGAGAAGAGGTTCAGACACCTTGGAAGCATGATGACTCACAGGATGATGCACATTGATAAAAGACCTTTTGAGTGTGATGAGTGTGGCAAAAGGTTTAGAGATCGTAAATCTATAATACGTCACATGTTAGTACATACAGAAGAAAGGCCTTTCGAGTGTGATAAATGTGGCAGATTATTTAAGTCACGTGAAGATATAAAAGCACACATGTTAGTGCATTTGAATGATAAACCTTCATGAGTGTCCAGAGTTTTGGAAGAGTTTCGGTCATCTTTGTAGTATGAAAACTCACAAGACAGTGCATTTAGGTGATAGGTTAAACATTTTGAGTGTGAGAGATAAATCAGAAAATGTTTTAAGTATAATGTAAAATAAAGCACATATTAGTTCATTAACTTATAATACCATTCTTCCAATTTTAAAATTGTTGGAAATCGTAAACTTTATCAGGAAAATATCTTGCACCCACCATGGTTTCAACCATTATAATTTATTATATATTTTTATACTGTTTTAGCTTACCCAATTCCATATACTGTATTCAAAAACATGGTGTTGCTACTTCACATTAACTTGTTTCTCACTCTCCAACCCCTGCCCTATTTTCCTTTCTGTTGTCATGATCATGTATGTACACGATCATGACAACAGACAACGTGTATGTACTGGTGCCAATTGTCTTCTTTGATATCTGTGTACCTCATAGCTTCCATTCCATTTTCTTCTCTGCCACAGAAGAAACGTGGCAATGTTCCACAGCCACAGTGCTGGCATTGGCAGTGCCATCACTGCCACCACATTTGAAGGCTTGAAAGCAAGCCAAAAGCACTCTAGTTGATTGTTAACTTTTAACTGTGGTTTTATATATATACTATTGTACTATTTTTATGAAATATTAACATAATTTTTGTTATTTTGCTTAATGACCGAGATATATAAATCATTAACAAATATATATTAGATTGGAATTTATTTCAACTAAACCTCTTCATTTATATTTGCATCAGATATTTTTAGTAGTCTGGCCTATCTAGATAGGCCAGATCTAGATCGGGTTTTGAAATGGTCAAAGGATTGGCAGATGCAGTTTAATGCTGATAAATGTAAAGTTCTGAGGTTAGGTAATGATGATAGAGTTACAAGATACGAGCTAGATGGTGTTGTGATTGCGAAGTCGGATTGCGAAAGGGATCTGGGAGTTATGATTAGTAAGAATTTAAAACAAAAGGATCAATGCATAAATGTTCGTAATAAGGCAAATCGGACACTTGGATTTATTAATCGCAGCGTTAGTAACAAGACACCTGGTGTGGTTCTCAAGCTATATCTTGCTCTAGTTAGGCCCCATTTAGATTATGCAGTTCAGTTTTGGTCGCCATATTATAGAATGGATATAAATTCACTTGAACGTGTCCAGCGTAGGATGACTAAGTTAATTCCCCAAATTAGAAATCTTTCATATGAAGAAAGATTAACAAAGCTTAAGTTGCATTCACTGGAAAGGCGAAGAGTTAGGGGTGACATGATAGAGGTTTACAAGTGGATGAATGGACATAACCGGGGGGATATTAATAGGGTATTAAAAGTATCAACACAGGACAGAACACGAAACAATGGATATAAATTGGATAAGTTTAGATTTAGGAAAGACTTGGGTAAATACTGGTTCAGTAACAGGGTTGTTGATTTGTGGAACCAATTGCCGCGTAACATTGTGGAGGTGGGGTCCCTCGATTGTTTCAAGCACGGGTTGGACAAGTATATGAGTGGGATTGGGTGGTTATAGAATAGGAGCTGCCTCGTATGGGCCAATAGGCCTTCTGCAGTTACCTTTGTTCTTATGTTCTTATGTTCTTATCTACAGTAGTTATAGTGATCTAACCCTTGCATTATTGTGTGCATTAAGATAGATTCTGATAAAAGACTAACCTTAGTTGGGTAGTCATATTAGCCTGACTGGCATTTATAATTTTCTGAGTTGGAAATATATATTACTCTAGCCCAATGATGTATAGTAATATATATTACTCAGCTGTTAAATAATATTTGCCAGACTGAGATATTTATGTTTAGCAGGTATATTATCCTGACTGGTAATTATATTATCCTGACTGGCAATTATATTATCTTGCCTGGCAATTGTATTAATCAGACTGGCAATTACTGGGTATATTACACATATCCAGATCAGATATCTGTTAACATCAGAGGTCCGCGGTTGTTCAACGTCCTCCCAGCAAGCATAAGAAATATTGCCGGAACAACCGTGGACATTTTCAAGAGGAAACTAGATTTATTCCTCCAAGGAGTGCCGGACCAACCGGGCTGTGGTGGGTATGTGGGCCTGCGGGCCGCTCCAAGCAACAGCCTGGTGGACCAAACTCTCACAAGTCGAGCCTGGCCTCGGGCCGGGCTTGGGGAGTAGAAGAACTCCCAGAACCCCATCAACCAGGTATCAACCAGGTATCAGATTGATAATTACATTAACTTGACTATCATTTATACTATCCTGACTGTGAATTATGTGAGTAGTGAAATATACGACTACGACCGCGCGCACCAGCTGCCAGCTGGCACTCCATGGAGTGCCAGCCGACAGGTGGTGCGCAGGTGTGTAGTCGCACAGGTTTTTGGGGTGATTTTCGGGGAAGTTTGGCGTGTTTCGGACGCGTGTGAGTGTGTTATGGTAAGTGGTCATGAAAGAGAGTAAGTTGATGAGTGCCAGGTGGTGCGCGAGGTCGTCGTCGCAGCGCGGGTGACTAGTCACAGGGGGTAAGGGAATTTCCCGGAAGTTTGGCGCATGTCGGTCTTGAGTGGCGTGTGAGCAGGTGCGGCCCCCCCACCCCGCGCGCGCGCGGGTCTAGTCGTCGGGTTTATGGTAAGTGGTCAGGAAGATGGGAGTTCATGTTGTAGGAGAGTATGTGTGCTATGTGGTAGAGTAGGAAAATACAAGGATAAGAGTGGAATATGAGGAAGGAGTAAATGAATATGTATGTGTGTTTGTCATAGACTTAATCCTGTGTGATGATGATCGTGAGTAGAGGATGAGAGGGGATCCATCATAGTGTATATGTTTGTTTGTTTGGGGAGGGAGAGGAGAACCCCCATACCTGAGATTGAAGGCCTGGACGTCCATTAGCTTCCCTACAGGAAGTCGAAAGTGCGAGAGGAGGGTATGAGAGAGCACTCTCCAGCGGAAGTGGGGTCATTTGTCTAAAAGGTTTTCGTTGTCTTCAGAGTGGTGATGTTCGCCCCACGGCGACTCCCCATACACTGTGAATTTCCGGTAAGGAGGGGCGAGGTACATACGACAGACACACCTGTCCAGCCATCAATCACTCCCACCCCTCATCCCCACCCGCTCCCATACCGGGTAACCATTACCAGTGCGTTTCGCTACGGTTCGCGACTCTCTCTCTATCTCTCTCTCTGTCTCTCTCTCTGTCTCTGTCTCTGTCTCTGTCTCTCTCTATATCTCTCTGTCTCTGTCTCTGTCCCTGTCTCTGTCTCTGTCTCTCTCTATCCTCTGTCTCTGTCTCTGTCCCTGTCTCTGTCTCTGTCTCTCTCTCTATATCTCTCTCTCTGTCTCTGTCTCTGTCCCTGTCTCTCTCTATCTCTCTCTCTCTCTCTGTCTCTCTCTCTCTCTGTCTCTCTCTCTCTCTATCTCTCGCTCTGTCTCTGTCTCTGTCTCTCTCTCTCTCTCTCTATCTCTCTCTCCAGATCATTTAATAGTTGGGGAAAGTAAACATCATTTTCCTTTCTCCTGCTGCCGCTGTTCACATATCTTTCTCCATTTCACTTAGACTGACAGCTCATCAGAGGATGGCCACCATGTCAATTTTCAAGCCCGCCTTCACTCTCACCCTTACATCCTTGTAAGGTAACACGACCAATATGCTAACTTCGTTCTTTACACAATATCATTAATGTAACGTGGAGAATATACCAACTTCGTTTGTTCTTTGCCCAAATAACATTTTAAGAGTAACGATCTGTCTCTCTGTCTGTCTCTCTCTTCTCTCTCTCTTTCTCACTCTCTCTGTCTCTGTCTCTGTCTCTCGCTGTCTCTCTCTGTCTCTCTCTCTCTCTCTCTCTCTCCCTCCTCCCTCTCTAAGTCCACCGCACGACACTTCACTTAGTAAACTCAGTCAAAGTCAGTAGGCCTAGCGTTTACTAAAAGAGAGAAACATTTCACATCGTCATGGAGACGCGATCTCTACCTACAAATTGTTCTTGTTAAACTGTGATCATTGAAATGTATGCATGTTTACTCAATCTCCATCACCTCTTCGTCCTACATCCATCCATTACAGCTGTGCGGAGCTATCTTGTCAAGGTCTCACCTTCGCGGCGGATTGAGGCGTACTGAGATAGTCAATGTAAAGGGATGGCCCTTACCCTCCTCCCCGTCCACCCCCACTTACCCCTACCCCTACCACCCCCTCCATGGCCAAACCATCACTGCCCCCTTCCCAGACCGGATGTTCTGTTCTGTTCTAAGCTTAGTATCACCATTCTTTGCTCAAATAGTATTTTTTTAAGAATATCCAGTCATAAGCTGGTCTTCAATCTTATTATTATAACAAATCATAATTTGCTGTTCTCTCTCTCTGTCTCTCAGTCTCTCTCTCTCTCTCTCTCTCTCTCTCTCTCTGTCCTCTCTGTCTCTCAGTCTCTCAGTCTCTCAGTCTCTCTCTCTCTCTCTATCTCTCTGTCTCTCTGTCTCTCTGTCTCTCTCTCTCTCTCCAGATCATTTAGTAGTTGGGGAAAGTAACATCATTTCCTTTCTCCTGATGCAGCTGTTCACGTATCTTTCTCCATCAAGGCTGACTCTCTTAAGACCTACGTCATCCAATGTAAACACCAATCGATGAGAATAAGACCGGTGAGTCGATAGTGAAATAGGTTTGGGTTAAGTCTGTTTTTTCAGTTCTTGTAACACAGTCAATGTAGCGTAATGGGAAACCAGTCTTTCTACTGCCTACATAAATAGCGTTTGAAAATGTATGCAAGTCCTAGACAAACTCCTATAGCCTTACATTCCAACACAAATAAAATATTAGCACACGATTGCATCGCATTATATCATCATTAAGTAACGTAGAGATCAACTTTCTGGCTGTTGTCCGAATATCATTATTGAAATGTGAACTCATTTAGCCAAACACAATATCTCCATTACATCTCATAGCATATGAATATTACGGTATACCAGTTTTTAACCCTCTATAACACAATGTAACGCAACGTAACGTAACGTACAGCAAATCAACTTTCTACAGACCAAATATCGTTTTTAAATGAAAGTAGGACTTAGTCCATCTTCATTACATCTCTCACCATATAAAATATTGGCGTCTACCCCTTTTAGCCCTCTGTAACACAATGTAACGTAACGTAACGTAACGCAATCAACTTTTGCAGCCCAAAATGACATTTTTAAATAAAAGTATGACTTAGTCCATCTTCGTTACATCTCTCACCATATAGACATATGGTGTTAGCATAATATGTGAAAAAAATAGTTGATTTCAATTCTTAGCTTGTTCTTCACATGTTCAGTGTTCATTCTTGTATTCCCTATGTTCCTTATCATGTTTCCATATTCTCTATAAGTTCATATTCCCTGCATGCTCACTCTATTCATCAACTTTTTCTTACATGTTTTCTGCGTTCACCGTATGTTCACTGTGTTCATTCCATGTTCTACAAATGTTCACAGCATGCTCAGTTCAATTCTTTTCACCTGTTTTTCTCATTTTTTTTCTGTTTTCTACCATTTTCCCCGTATGTTCACTATGTTCTTTGTCAGGTTTTCATGTACATCATATGTTCTCTGTATAACTTTTATACTCAATATTCATGTTCTCAATGTTCTTAGCTTGTTCTTCACATGTTCAGTGATCATTCTTGTATTCCCTATGTTCCTTATCATGTTTTCATATTCTCTATAAGTTCATACTCCCTGCATGCTCACTCTATTCATCAACTTTTTCTTACATGTTTTCTGTGTTCACCGTATGTTCACTGTGTTCATTCCCCTACTTAACCTCAATTTTTTTTATGTTCTTTGTTTCTTTAAACCAATTTGTTTCTTCCATTCACTAACTAGTCTTTGTCAAATAATATTATACGGCAATACAGTCCCCTCAACAATTTTAGTCACTCAGTTTTTATTTACAAAACTGTGTCAAAGTAATTCTCGTCGTCGTCAGCTTAATAGTTCTACCAACCCATTCTTAAACAAATCTACACTTTATTCAGTTCCAAATTTACAAAGACAAACCTTTTCTTGTAACTTCTTAACTAAAAATCTTTCGCCAATCAACTAAAACATAGTCACTTTCCTCATTTCTCAACTAAACTTATTATCCAATCAACCAAAAATAGTCAAAGGAATCTTTCCAACCCTGTTCATAACTAAACTTATTCCCTAGTCATCAGAAAAATATCCATGTTCTTCATGTTTCATTGTCATTTCATAACTAAAATTATCCATCAATCAACAGAAAAAATCATATTCATCATCATTGTTCCTAACTAAAATTATGTTTTGTCAAGTAAGAAAATAACCAAAGATATCTTTCATCGCTGTTCTTAACGGACATTATACTTTGGGGAGCACAAAATAGTCTCCCTCGTCATGTTTGTCGTTTTCCTTAACTACAAGTATTCATCAGTCAAATAAAAATAGCTACTTCATCATGTTTCCCTGTCATTTCTTAACTGAAATGTCACTTCTCTCATCTGAAATAGTCATGTATAACCTCTTTCCATCACTGTTCTTAACTAAAGTAGCCTTTCACTTTGCTAAAATAGTCATATTCATCATTGTTCCTAACTAAATTATATGTCGTTAAGTAAGAAATATAGTCAAAGACACTCTTCGAGACATCAAGGACTTACTCAAAGACATCAAAGTTACTCTTGTTCTCAGAAGTCATTCTCAAAGTCATCACCGATTTTCTCAGAGTCACCAAAGTTATTCTCTGAGTTAACAAAATACTACTCATGTTCTCAAAAGACATTCTCAAAGCCACCAAAGTTATTCAAAGAGCTAACAAAAGTTATTCTCGGAGTCACCTTCGTTCTTCAGAGAAACTTTCCAAAACATCTTTGTTCATCAAAGTTATTCTCGGAGTCATCAAAGGTAATCTCTAACTCACTTTGGTCATTAAAGTTAATTTCTATGTTATAAAAGTTTGTCTCAGAGACATCTTAGTTAATCTTAGAGTTAACAAATGTAATCTCTAACTCACTTTTGTTCATCAAAGTTGATCTCAGAGTTAACAAAGGTAGTCTCTAACTCACTCTCGTTCATCAAAGTTGTTTCAAAGTCATCAAAGTTAATCTCAGAGTTATCCAAAGATATTCTCATGTCCACAAAGTTATTCCAAGAGACGTCAAAGTCAATCTCAGACATCTTCGTTCATAAAAGTTATTCTCAGAGACAACTAAAGTTATTCTCTAAGAGCTATCAAAAGTTATTCTCAGTCAAGATATGTTATTCTCTAAGTAACCTTCCGTTCATCAAAGACATTCTCTAAGCTCTCAAAGTTATTCTCTAAGACAACAAAGTCATTCTCAGTCATCAAAAGTTATTCTCAGATTCACCTTCGTTATTCAAAGAAGCCTTCTGAGACATCCTCGTTCAACAAAACTAACCTCAGAGCCATCAAAAAGTTAAATACAGTCATCAAAGTTATTCTCTAAGTAACTTTTCGTTCATCAGAGAAGCTTTCTAAGACATCTTTGTTCATCAAAGTTGATCTCTAAGACATCAATGTTGTTCTCTAAGACATCAATGTTGTTCTCTAAATCATAAAAGTTAATCTCTAAGACATCAATGTTGTTCTCTAAATCATAAAAGTTAATCTCTAAGGCACCTTCGTCTACTAGAGAAACTTTCCAATCCATCTTCGTTGATCAAAGTTATTCTCAGAATCATCAAAGAGATCTCTAATTCACCTTCGTTCACCAAAAGTTGTTCTCTAAGACACATTCGTTCATCAAAGAAACTCTCCGTCCATCATGTTATTCTTCAAGTCATCTTCAGTCATAAAATTTCTCTCCAAAATGTAACTAGTTCAGCTTTTCATACCAAACCCGCGCTTCTGTAAATATATTTTCTTAGTCACTTTACCCTAAAACTGTTCTCAGAACTACACTGTCCAAATCCTACGTATCCTATCCTCTCCACCCAATGTTGCTTAGTTAGCGTAACGTTCCTAAACCTGACTTTACCTATCCTAACTTAACTTACCATACCTTTACCTATCGTACATAACTTAACCTGCATAACATAACTTTACCTATCCTAACAGGACTTACCTTACATTACCTATCTTACTTAACTTAACCTGCACAACCTAACTTACATAACTTATCTTCTTACTTAACCTGCACAACTACTAACTTACATAACTTATCTAGTCCAAATAGCCATGATCTAACTTACATAATTATTCCTGCTTGTCTTTGTGTTTCGTCAATCATTGTCTCATATTCATTTACTCATTTCAAGGGTTAATTTCTCAAATGGGCATTTTTGCATTTCAAGTGTTATTTGTTTAAGATTGGGAGTTTAACCATTTCAAAGGATTTGTTTATATATATATATGGGAATTTACTCGTTTCAAGGGCAAATTTCTCAAATGGACATTTTTGCAGATCAAGGGTTATTTGTTAGAGTTCATCAAGTTGCTCATAAGTTGTATTTATTATGTTTGTTATTATTTATTTATTCATATTCCCCATCCCATAACCTAACCTTCCAGATGTAGTTTATTGTGTTTTTGACGGATTTGTTGAATATATTACCTTTTCCTAACCTTTCAGATGTAGTTTATTGTGTTTTTTGACGTATTTGTTGAATATATTATCCTTTTCCTAACCTTTCAGATGTAGTTTTGTTTCTCCTTTGTATATTTTTACCCAAACCCATCACCCACTTAACCTTCTTTCCTTCTTTTACTTTGTTTTCACATATAAGTTCATTCTTTATCTTAGTAATAATAAAAATTACAATAGTAAAGAATCAGATCTACTAAGAAAAAACAAGAGAGCAAGTGAGTGAGAGCATGAAACGAGGAGAAAAGAGTAAGAGAGAGGGGGGAGGAAGAGCATGGGAGCACGAGACTTGAATTTGAGAAAGAAGAGAGCATTTGAGCAAATGAGTGAGAGAGAGGGGGAGGAAGAGAGAGAGAATAAGGGAGAGAAAGAAGAGAGCATTTGAGCAAATGAGTGAGAGAGCGGGGGAGGAAGAGAGAGAGAATAAGGGAGATAGATAGGTCCCATGCTCTTCCTCCCCCTCTCTCTTACTCTTTTCTCCTCGTTTCATGCTCTCACTCACTTGCTCTCTTGTTTTTTCTTAGTAGATCTGATTCTTTACTATTGTAATTTTTATTATTACTAAGATAAAGAATGAACTTATATGTGAAAACAAAGTAAAAGAAGGAAAGAAGGTTAAGTGGGGTGATGGGTTTGGGTAAAAATATACAAAGGAGAAACAAAACCACATCTGAAAGGTTAGGAAAAGGATAATATATTCAACAAATACGTCAAAAAACACAATAAACTACATCTGAAAGGTTAGGAAAAGGATAATATATTCAACAAATCCGTCAAAAACACAATAAACTACATCTGGAAGGTTAGGTTATGGGGATGGGGAATACGAATAAATAAATAATAACAAACATAATAAATACAACTTATGAGCAACTTGATGAACTTTAACAAATAACCCTTGATCTGCAAAAATGTCCATTTGAGAAATTTGCCCTTGAAACGAGTAAATTCCCATATATATATATATAACAAAAATCCTTTGAAATGGTTAAACTCCCAATCTTAAACAAATAACACTTGAAATGCAAAAATGCCCATTTGAGAAATTAACCCTTGAAATGAGTAAATGAATATGAGACAATGATTGACGAAACACAAAGACAAGCAGGAATAATTATGTAAGTTAGATCATGGCTGGTTTGGACTAGATAAGTTAGGATACAGCAGTTTGGGAATGTAGATTAAGTTAGGTAAAGCACGTTAGGTTACTTTAGGATAGGTAAGATAAGTTATGTAAGTTAGGTTGTGCAGGTTAAGTTAAGTAAGATAGGTAATGTAAGGTAAGTCCTGTTAGGATAGGTAAAGTCATGTTATGCAGGTTAAGTTATGTACGATAGGTAAAGGTATGGTAAGTTAAGTTAGGAGAGGTAAAGTCAGGTTTAGGAACGTTACGCTAACTAAGCAACATTGGGTGGAGAGGATAGGATACGTAGGATTTGGACAGTGTAGTTCTGAGAACAGTTTTAGGGTAAAGTGACTAAGAAAAATATATTTAACAGAAGCGCGGGTTTGGTATGAAAAGCTGAACTAGTTACATTTTGGAGAAAATTTTTTGACTGAAGATGACTTGAAGAATAACATGATGGACGGAGAGTTTCTTTGATGAACGAATGTGTCTTAGAGAACAACTTTTGGTGAACGAAGGTGAATTAGAGATCTCTTTGATGATTCTGAGAATAACTTTGATCAACGAAGATGGATTGGAAAGTTTCTCTAGTAGACGAAGGTGCCTTAGAGATTAACTTTTATGATTTAGAGAACAACATTGATGTCTTAGAGATTAACTTTTATGATTTAGAGAACAACATTGATGTTTTAGAGAACAACATTGATGTCTTAGAGATCAACTTTGATGAACAAAGATGTCTTAGAAAGCTTCTCTGATGAACGAAAAGTTACTTAGAGAATAACTTTGATGACTGTATTTAACTTTTTGATGGCTCTGAGGTTAGTTTTGTTGAACGAGGATGTCTCAGAAGGCTTCTTTGAATAACGAAGGTGAGTCTGAGAATAACTTTTGATGACTGAGAATGACTTTGTTGTCTTAGAGAATAACTTTGAGAGCTTAGAGAATGTCTTTGATGAACGGAAGGTTACTTAGAGAATAACATATCTTGACTGAGAATAACTTTTGATAGCTCTTAGAGAATAACTTTAGTTGTCTCTGAGAATAACTTTTATGAACGAAGATGTCTGAGATTGACTTTGACGTCTCTTGGAATAACTTTGTGGACATGAGAATATCTTTGGATAACTCTGAGATTAACTTTGATGACTTTGAAACAACTTTGGTGAACGAGAGTGAGTTAGAGACTACCTTTGTTAACTCTGAGATCAACTTTGATGAACAAAAGTGAGTTAGAGATTACATTTGTTAACTCTAAGATTAACTTAGATGTCTCTGAGACAAACTTTTATAACATAGAAATTAACTTTAATGACCAAAGTGAGTTAGAGATTACCTTTGATGACTCCGAGAATAACTTTGATGAACAAAGATGTTTTGGAAAGTTTCTCTGAAGAACGAAGGTGACTCGAGAATAACTTTTGTTAGCTCTTTGAATAACTTTGGTGGCTTTGAGAATGTCTTTTGAGAACATGAGTAGTATTTTGTTAACTCAGAGAATAACTTTGGTGACTGAGAAAATCGGTGATGACTTTGAGAATGACTTCTGAGAACAAGAGTAACTTTGATGTCTTTGAGTAAGTCCTTGATGTCTCGAAGAGTGTCTTTGACTATATTTCTTACTTAACGACATATAATTTAGTTAGGAACAATGATGAATATGACTATTTTAGCAAAGTGAAAGGCTACTTTAGTTAAGAACAGTGATGGAAAGAGGTTATACATGACTATTTCAGATGAGAGAAGTGACATTTCAGTTAAGAAATGACAGGGAAACATGATGAAGTAGCTATTTTTATTTGACTGATGAATACTTGTAGTTAAGGAAAAGACAAACATGACGAGGGAGACTATTTTGTGCTCCCCAAAGTATAATGTCCGTTAAGAACAGCGATGAAAGATATCTTTGGTTATTTTCTTACTTGACAAAACATAATTTTAGTTAGGAACAATGATGATGAATATGATTTTTTCTGTTGATTGATGGATAATTTTAGTTATGAAATGACAATGAAACATGAAGAACATGGATATTTTTCTGATGACTAGGGAATAAGTTTAGTTATGAACAGGGTTGGAAAGATTCCTTTGACTATTTTTGGTTGATTGGATAATAAGTTTAGTTGAGAAATGAGGAAAGTGACTATGTTTTAGTTGATTGGCGAAAGATTTTTAGTTAAGAAGTTACAAGAAAAGGTTTGTCTTTGTAAATTTGGAACTGAATAAAGTGTAGATTTGTTTAAGAATGGGTTGGTAGAACTATTAAGCTGACGACGACGAGAATTACTTTGACACAGTTTTGTAAATAAAAACTGAGTGACTAAAATTGTTGAGGGGACTGTATTGCCGTATAATATTATTTGACAAAGAACTAGTTAGTGAATGGAAGAAACAAATTGGTTTAAAGAAACAAAGAACATAAAAAAAATTGAGGTTAAGTAGGGGAATGAACACAGTGAACATACGGTGAACACAGAAAACATGTAAGAAAAAGTTGATGAATAGAGTGAGCATGCAGGGAGTATGAACTTATAGAGAATATGAAAACATGATAAGGAACATAGGGAATACAAGAATGATCACTGAACATGTGAAGAACAAGCTAAGAACATTGAGAACATGAATATTGAGTATAAAAGTTATACAGAGAACATATGATGTACATGAAAACCTGACAAAGAACATAGTGAACATACGGGGAAAATGGTAGAAAACAGAAAAAAAATGAGAAAAACAGGTGAAAAGAATTGAACTGAGCATGCTGTGAACATTTGTAGAACATGGAATGAACACAGTGAACATACGGTGAACGCAGAAAACATGTAAGAAAAAGTTGATGAATAGAGTGAGCATGCAGGAATATGAACTTATAGAGAATATGGAAACATGATAAGGAACATAGGGAATACAAGAATGAACACTGAACATGTGAAGAACAAGCTAAGAATTGAAATCAACTATTTTTTTCACATATTATGCTAACACCATATGTCTATATGGTGAGAGATGTAACGAAGATGGACTAAGTCATACTTTTATTTAAAAATGTCATTTTGGGCTGCAAAAGTTGATTGCGTTACGTTACGTTACGTTACATTGTGTTACAGAGGGCTAAAAGGGGTAGACGCCAATATTTTATATGGTGAGAGATGTAATGAAGATGGACTAAGTCATACTTTCATTTAAAAACGATATTTGGTCTGTAGAAAGTTGATTTGCGTTACGTTACGTTACGTTGCGTTACATTGTGTTATAGAGGGTTAAAACTGGTATACCGTAATATTCATATGCTATGAGATGTAATGGAGATATTGTGTTTGGCTAAATGAGTTCACATTTCAATAATGATATTCGGACAACAGCCAGAAAGTTGATCTCTACGTTACTTAATGATGATATAATGCGATGCAATCGTGTGCTAATATTTTATTTGTGTTGGAATGTAAGGGCTATAGGAGTTTGTCTAGACTTGCATACATTTTCAAACGCTATTTATGTAGGCAGTAGAAAGACTGGTTTCCCATTACGCTACATTGACTGTGTTACAAGAACTGAAAAAACAGACTTAACCCAAACCTATTTCACTATCGACTCACCGGTCTTATTCTCATCGATTGGTGTTTACATTGGATGACGTAGGTCTTAAGAGAGTCAGCCTTGATGGAGAAAGATACGTGAACAGCTGCATCAGGAGAAAGGAAATGATGTTACTTTCCCCAACTACTAAATGATCTGGAGAGAGAGAGAGAGACAGAGAGACAGAGAGACAGAGAGACAGAGAGATAGAGAGAGAGAGAGACTGAGAGACTGAGAGACTGAGAGACAGAGAGACAGAGAGACAGAGAGAGAGAGAGAGAGAGAGAGAGAGAGAGAGAGAGAGAGAGAGAGAGAGAGAGAGAGAGAGAGAGAGAGACTGAGAGACAGAGAGAGAGAACAGCAAATTATGATTTGTTATAATAATAAGATTGAAGACCAGCTTATGACTGGATATTCTTAAAAAAATACTATTTGAGCAAAGAATGGTGATACTAAGCTTAGAACAGAACAGAACATCCGGTCTGGGAAGGGGGCAGTGATGGTTTGGCCATGGAGGGGGTGGTAGGGGTAGGGGTAAGTGGGGGTGGACGGGGAGAGGGTAAGGGCCATCCCTTTACATTGACTATCTCAGTACGCCTCAATCCGCAGCGAAGGTGAGACCTTGACAAGATAGCTCCGCACAGCTGTAATGGATGGATGTAGGACGAAGAGGTGATGGAGATTGAGTAAACATGCATACATTTCAATGATCACAGTTAACAAGAACAATTTGTAGGTAGAGATCGCGTCTCCGTGACGATGTGAAATGTTTCTCTCTTTTAGTAAACGCTAACCTACTGACTTTGACTGAGTTTACTAAGTGAAGTGTCGTGCGGTGGACTTTAGAGAGGGAGAGAGAGAGAGAGAGAGAGAGAGAGAGACAGAGAGAGACAGAGAGAGACAGAGACAGAGACAGACAGAGAGAGTGAGAAAGAGAGAGAGAGAGAGAGAGAGAGAGAGAGACAGAGACAGAGACAGAGACAGACAGAGAGACAGATCGTTACTCTTAAAATGTTATTTGGGCAAAGAACGAAACGAAGTTGGTATATTCTCCACGTTACATTAATGATATTGTGTAAAGAACGAAGTTAGCATATTGGTCGTGTTACCTTACAAGGATGTAAGGGTGAGAGTGAAGGCGGGCTTGAAAATTGACATGGTGGTCATCCTCTGATGCGCTGTCAGTCTAAGTGAAATGGAGAAAGATATGTGAACAGCGGCAGCAGGAGAAAGGAAAATGATGTTACTTTCCCCAACTATTAAATGATCTGGAGAGAGAGATAGAGAGAGAGAGAGAGAGAGAGAGAGACAGAGACAGAGACAGAGCGAGAGATAGAGAGAGAGAGAGACAGAGAGAGAGAGAGAGAGAGAGAGAGAGAGAGAGATAGAGAGAGACAGGGACAGAGACAGAGAGAGAGAGAGAATATAGAGAGAGAGACAGAGACAGGGACAGAGACAGAGACAGAGAGAGAGATAGAGAGAGACAGAGAGAGAGACAGAGACAGGGACAGAGACAGAGACAGAGAGAGATATAGAGAGAGACAGAGACAGAGACAGAGACAGGGACAGAGACAGAGACAGAGAGAGAGAGAGAGATAGAGAGAGAGTCGCGAACCGTAGCGAAACGCACTGGTAATGGTTACCCGGTATGGGAGCGGGTGGGGATGAGGGGTGGGAGTGATTGATGGCTGACAGGTGTGTCTGTCGTTTGTACCTCGCCCCTCCTTACCGGAAATTCACAGTGTATGGGGAGTCGCCGTGGGGCGAACATCACCACTCTGAAGACAACGAAAACCTTTTAGACAAATGACCCCACTTCCGCTGGAGAGTGCTCTCTCATACCCTCCTCTCGCACTTTCGACTTCCTGTAGGGAAGCTAATGGACGTCCAGGTCTTCATCTCAGGTATGGGGGTTCTCCTCTCCCTCCCCAAACAAACAAACATATACACTATGATGGATCCCCTCTCATCCTCTACTCACGATCATCATCACACAGGATTAAGTCTATGACAAACACACATATATATTCATTTACTCCTTCCTCATATTCCACTCTTATCCTTGTATTTTTCCTACTCTACCACATAGCACACATACTCTCCTACAACATGAACTCCCATCTTTCCTGACCACTTACCATAAACCCCGACGACTAGACCCGGCGCGCGCGGGGTGGGGGGCCGCACCTGCTCACATGCCACTCAAGACCGACATGCGCCAAACTTCCGGGAAATTCCCTTACCCCCTGTGACTAGTCACCTGCGCTGCGACGACGACCTCGCGCACCACCTGGCACTCATCAACTTACTCTCTTTCATGATCACTTACCATAACACACTCACACGCGTCCGAAACACGCCAAACTTCCCCGAAAATCACCCCAAAAACCTGTGCGACTACACACCTGCGCACCACCTGTCGGCTGGCACTCCATGGAGTGCCAGCTGGCAGCTGGTGCGCGCGGTCGTAGTCGTATATTTCACTACTTATGTGGGCATGACTCCGGCAATTATAATAGCCTGATTGACAATTATAATATCTTAACCTTCAATAATATTATACTGATTTGCAATTATATTACACATATCCTGACTGATAATTGTATTAACTTGGCTGGCAATTATATTATCCTGACTCAATTAAATGAGTCTGACTGGCAATTATATTAGCCTGACACTGGCAGTTACATTAGAGTGCTGGTAAATATATTATCCTGAATGACAATAATATTATCCTGACACAAATATATTAGAATACTGGCAATTATATTATCTTATCGGACAATAATATTAGCCTGACTGCCACTTGTATTAACCTATTTTATAAAGGGGCATTTTTCATTTATAGTATATTACCATGACTATAATTTATGATATTTTTTGGAGTATTTCATTGAATATAGTTAGCCTAGGCTTAATTACTGGTAGTATTTACATCAGTTGTCTATATTTCCATTATTCTCAATATCTTTGATTAATAAGTATTTCTAACTATAAATTACAGTGTAATGATTTTTAATTTGTAGATATAAGCCTAAATTTAGTCATTGCATAATTGGTATGTATGATTATTATAGGCCTGTTTTACCAGGTATAGGAGTAGCCTTTATGGCAGGGTGGTCAAACTTGCTTACTGTAAGAGCTGCAAATGATAAACCTCAGATGTTTGAGAGCTGCAGGAGAACCATTTGAGAGCCACAGCTTCCTTACTGAATAATAGAGTGTCAGTAATACTGAGTAATAGAGTGTCACACCTTCCCTGATATCCTCAAAAAAGCAAGAGTAACGCCAGTCCATAAAGGAGGCAATCCGGCGGACATAAACAATTATAGACCAATATCAAATCTACCCATTCTATCAAAAATATTTGAAACAATTATTTACAAACAGCTCTATTCCTACCTCGTAAAATTCGACATACTCAGCCCCTGCCAGTTTGGCTTCCGGTCCCAAAAGAGCACCAACGATGCAATCATTAGTCTCCATGACGTTATCTACTCAGCTCTTGACAAAAATGAGTTTCCGATTGGACTCTTCATTGACCTAAGAAAAGCCTTTGATACTGTTAATCACAACTACCTCTTACTTGAACTCCAGCATTATGGAATCCGAAGCCTTGCCCTTGACTACATCCGATCCTATCTTAGTGACAGACACCAATATGTAACCATCAATGATACAACTTCTTCCACTGTACCAATTACCGTTGGAGTGCCACAGGGCAGCATCTTAGGACCTCTTCTATTTCTTATATATATAAACGATCTGCCTAATGTCTCTAATATTGTCAAACCTATACTGTTTGCTGACGATACTACCCTTATCTATTCAAACCTCAACCCACATACACTAAATAATGTTGTGAATAATGAATTAAAAAAAGTCCACTTATGGATGTCAACGAACAAACTAACATTAAACATCGAAAAGACTTACTACATCTTATTTGGAAGCAAATCATCAAATGCAATTCAGCTACAGATAGACAACATTAACATCAGTAATAAAAATGATGGCAAGTTTCTTGGCCTATTCCTAGACAAGAGACTCAACTTCAGCACCCACATTCAACACATAACTAAGAAAGTCTCTAAGACAGTTGGTATACTCTCCAAAATCAGATATTATGTTCCTAACTCTGCTCTCCTCTCACTATATTATGCACTAATCTACCCCTATCTTAATTATGGTATCTGTGCATGGGGGTCTACCACTGCAAACCACCTTAAGCCCGTCATCACACAGCAAAAATCTGCTATCAGAATAATAACTAACTCTGCTTTCAGACAACACTCAGCTCCCTTGTTTAAATCCCTAAACTTGCTAAATATTAACTCCCTCCACACATTCTTTTGTGTCAACTACATTTACAAAACCCCGTTCTTAAATGCAAAACCATGCTCTGAAACTCTCCCCTGGACAGATGTAATAGGACCCATTATCACCACACCAGAAATAAATATTCTCTTTGATATCCCCAGGGTCAAACTTAATCTGTGTAAAACACTCTATGCAAATTAAGGGACCTAGTCTATGGAACTCACTCCCTAGTGAATTGAAAACTGTAAAACTTTGCCTTATTTAAAAGCAAAACCAAAAAGTACCTAACTTCATCTTCTTAGTTTCCTACACGGAGCTTTAAATTTGCTCTGTACCTAGTGTTACCCAATCTCCTAATTTTTATGTAATATCAAACAACCTTATCATTGTGTTAATTGCTGTCTTCTTTTATGTGCTAGCCATATGCTGTATTGTGACTACCAATTTTTGTCAACTACCATTCAAGCTGTCATTGCAATCAATCTTAGCTACCTATGTGCTTAATATACTGTACCTACAATTTTCTCTCATCTTCTTTTTTTCATTTCATGTAACTGTTATCATTTTTTTGTCTATAAATTTTGCAAGTATTTACCATCCTTAAAATTTTCTTAGATTAAGGACCTGCCCGAAACGCTGCGCGTGCTAGTGGCTTTACAAGACTGTAATTACATATTTGTATCCTCACATTGCCTTATGTACATTCTTGTATATGCATAAATAAATAAATAAATAATGTCAATAGTGTCTGCTGGCAATTTATTTATGATTTTAACCAATTTAACTTATTTTTCCTTAAGTCTAATTTAGGTGGATAATCATACGAAAAGTTTTTGTGATAGGTTTATACTGGCATGTCAAGTTCCTTGCTTTGTAATGACTGAGTAGCACTTGGCAAACAAGGCACAAAGGTTTACCTTCTTTAACTGTGAATGCAAACTTTGTTCCACAAGTATCGGAACTATTTATATAGTCGTGCATTTCTTGCCCTGGATTCGGGTAGGAACTTCTAGAATATTCACATTCTCAAGAATTTTTTACTAGCTGAATAATTAAATGTCAAAGAGCTGCGGTTTTTGCCACCCTGTGGCCAAACCACGGCTTGCAATTTGTCATCTAGGCAAACCAAAACAATATAGATTACTGTTATGATTGACAGTTTAGGTTCTTGTCGTGTTGATGTATGTGAATGATGTGTGTAGTTATTATTTGCTTAGGAGCAATCATTGCCACATATTGTTTATAGATAGAATATGGTGTAATACTTGACTTTTACCTATTACTGTAATTATATTATATAAACCTGGACGATTGTTTCAACATAAAAGGTCACTGTCCACTCTCAGTAACTAGAAGTGTTATAGAACTTACTTGACAATTATCTCAACATACAAAGTAACTGTTCACTCACAGTAACTATATGTTATAGAACTTGCAGGAAACACTGTACATGTTAGTGACTTTACAAGAATGTAAAAATACCAGTCTTATGTATTCTCACCAACCCATTGTACTTGCTTGTGAATAAATTATTATTATTATTAATACTATTAATTTAGTTGACAATTATCTTAACATACAAAGTCACTGTCCACTTATAGTAACAATATGTTATAGAACTTAGCTAACTCCTATTAATAACTTACATTATTGGTAACAATGGCATAATTAAGTTGAGGCACTAATAGGGTCAGTTTGTTCAGATAGATCACATTGGGAGAGGAATTTATTAAGGTTATCATCGTCTGATAATACAGTGTGGCTTCAGGACCCATAAAAGCACCAACAATGCTCTTATAAATATGCTTAAATTATTACATGCAGTACTTAATAAAAATGAGCTCCCCATAGGTTTGTTTGTTGACTTACGTAAGGGTTTTGACACTGTTAACCACAATAACCTTCTTCTCAAACTCCAACACTATGGAGATTGAGGTCACTCCCTTCAGTATTTGCAATCTTATCTCTGTCAGCAGTATATTTCAGTGAACGCTGCTACTGCTCCCACTTTGTCAGTTAACATTGGCATTCTGCAGGGGTAGCATACTTGGTCCACTCCTATTTCTCATATATATCTTTCAAATACCGCGCAACATTTTACCTCAGTTTTGTTTGCTGACGATACAATCTTCATATTTTCTCACACGCTAACCCACTTATTCTAAATGACACGGTAAATTCTGAACTAAATGAAGTCCATTAAATTGACTGTTAACAAACTTACCCTTAACATTGATAAGGTGTTTTCATTTTTGTTTGGTAAGAAGTTCAACAATCAAATTAATCTTAAGACTATGATGACCAAACCACACACCAGAAGATGAGACGACAACGTCCTGGACCATTATCACAATCGATTTGATATTGGTCCAGGACGGACCCGAAATGTTGTTGTCTCCTCATCTTCTGGTGTGTGGTTTTGTCATCATATCTCAACCATATCTGTTGTGATTCATTGTCTAAAACTTAACAATACCAAATTGTGAGCAGAGTTGATGGGAAGTTCCTTGGTGTTCACTTTGACAACAAACAAAATTTCCATTGCCATAAATAAAATATAACTAAAAAGTTTAGTTATGTACAACTTCCGTAGTGTAGTGGTTATAACGCTTGCCTGGCGTTCGACGATCACTTTGTCCTAGGTAATAATAATAATAATAATAATAATAATTTATTTGCAAGAAGGTACAATGGGTTGGTGTCATTACATAAGATTGGTATTTTTACATTCATGCAAAGCCACTAGCTTGCATACCATTTCAGGCAGGTCCTTAATCTAACATATCAGGTAAGATGAAAGGGTACATTGTGGCAGTGTACCCTTTCAGATTTTCAGTGAGTTTGAAGCACAAGGTAGGAAACTGTGAGGATGAAATTAGGTACTTTTTTTATACTTTTGAACAGGGCATGGATTGGACAATTTTTTAATTCATCAGGGATTGAGTTCCAAAGACTGGCCCATTTTATTTGCATGGAATATTTGCACAAGTTTAGTCCTGACTCTGGGGATACCAAAAAATATTTATTTCTGGTGTAGTGCTCATGGGTTCTATTACATCTATCAAGGAAAGTTTCAGATCAAGATTAGCGTTTGGGGAAACCAGGTTTTATACGTGATTTCCAGGGAACCAGGGTTTTTATAAACCAGGTTTTATACATGTAGATTGCACATGAGAATGTGTGGACTGAATGTATGTTTAGCATGTTAAGGAACTTAAATAGAGGGGCTGTGTGTTGTCTGAAGACTAGGGTTCGTTACAGTTCTGATAGCAGATTTTTGCCGAGTGATGATGGGTTTGAGGTAATTTGCAGTGGTTGAACCCCATGTACAGATAATGAATGAAAGAAATGGATAGATATTAGGTAGCATAATGGTGAGAAGAGCAGAGAGGGGGAGGTTATCTTGAGATGAATTCGGAGCTTTTTAGTGTCCCCGCGGCCCGGTCCTCGACCAGGCCTCCACCCCCAGGAAGCAGCCCGTGACAGCTGACTAACACCCAGGTACCTATTTTACTGGTAGGTAACAGGGGCATAGGGGAAAGAAACTCTGCCCATTGTTTCTCGCCGGTGCCTGGGTTCGAACCCAGGACCACAGGATCACAAGTCCAGCGTGCTGTCCGCTCGGCCGACCGGCTCCCTGGGAACATAATTTCTGATTTTAGAAAGTATACCGACCGTTTTTGATACTTTTTTAGCTATGTGTTGTATGTGGGTGCTAAAGTTCAGTCCCTTGACTATGTATAGGCCAAGGAACTTTCCATCATTTTTATGAGTAATGTTAACATTGTCTATCTGAAGTTATGCTATTGATGACCACATGTCTGTCACTGAGATAGGAATGTATATAGTCCAAAGAAATATAGTCAACCTCTTAAGAGGTAGAACAGCTTGTTGAAAGAGCCCAAGTGCATGGGGGAATTGTGTAAAGCCCCAGTTTGTGTCTCAGAGAGACTGTGGGATCCGTGTGTGAGCAGTAGCGAACCTGATTGCAATTCATATTACCATGTCGTGGCGCAGCTGATTAAGGTGCATCTGGATCATCCTGGACATAAGTTCGAACCCTCATCACGGTCGTTGTGGATTTAATCAGTAGTATGTTGAGTTTTACAAAGTACGAATAGAGCTGTTTATAAATAATTTTTCATATATTTTTTTGAAACTATTGGTAGATTTGATATTGGTCTGTAATATTTTTGTCAGCTGTCTTGTCTCCTTTCTGAACTGGCATCACTCTTGCTTTCTTAAGGATATCAGGAAAGTATGACGCTCTAGAAAATTGTTGAATAACAGAGCTATGGGTAGTGCAAGAGCAGGGGCACCACTTTTATATATAATATAGATTGTATCTCAAAAATGTTCCCAGCTTTAGTGTTAAGTGATTGAATTATGATATAATGTCTTTCGGCTGACTGGCAAAAGGAGTAGAGAGTTAGGACAGCTGCCTGTGAGATTTGTAGTAACATGTGTCTGGGTCTCTGGGATTTTTCTGGCAAGGTTTGTACCAATTGATTAAGAGAAGCTATTGAATTCAGTTGCAATATCTAAGTCTGTTGCAGGTGTGTAACCATCTTTGGAGAGTTTTATCTGCTTATTATGTGATTGTTGTTTAGACTCTAGGATGTTAGAGATGGCTTTCCATGTAGTACTTTTGATGATTTGTACATTTTGAGAGATGTACTTTTCATATTTCACTACATACAGAAACCACAATAGCGTGATGCATCAAATGAAACAAATCCACAAGGGCCGTGACGAGGCCTTTATCCATGCCATAGCTCAGTCGATTAAGGCAATGTCTGGGATGCTCTCAGACGTAGGTTTAATCCTAGTCATGGCCCTTGTGGATTTTTTCATTTTCATATTTCTTTTTGCTTCTTTAAATCTATTCTCATAAAAGGAAGCGTTGGCTCGTCATATTATATTGGTGAGCATTGATGAGTATCTCTTAACTTCTTTTGTAATTAGGCCAATTCTATGTTTTGTTTCATATTCGTGTTTCTTGTTAATTGCTTTAAGTATGCCACTTGTGAATCAGGTGTTGTTTAATCTTTTGGCAGTTTATATCCATTATGAATTTATATCCTGTGTATTGTTGAGTTCAGATTCCCAGTTTATATTGTGAGGTACATTTATGAGATTTCCTATCGCTTGTTTCCTAATTATTGGGAATGCTAAATTAATGCAGGTTATGGCTGGTTTCCTAATTATTGGGAATGCTAAATTAATAAAATTACTGTAATTTAATTAAAATTTGTGTGCCTCCCAACCAGTTTAAAAGAGAGACTGTAATAAAATAAATTCATAAATAAGTTTTATTTAGGTAAAAGTACATACAGATTTAAAAACTCAAAATTAAATTTTTATTCAGGAAAAGTACATACATAGATGATGAGTTACAAACATAATGTTGGATTTATAGATAGAGCAAGTACATACAGTACCTAAAGCTACTGATACACATAGCGTTTTGGGCAAACATATAAGATGAGTTACAAACAGAATGGTGGATTTCTAGTTATATACAGGTAGTACATACTATGCCGAAAGCCACTAATAGGCATCTCTAGCTAAATAAAATTTATTATCTTTAAGATTATTTTACTTTACAATCATCATTTGTCAAATTTTTTTATATATTCATCTTGACAGTCTCTACTGATTTTTTGTTCTCTCCACCAAACTTGTGTATCCTCCATGGCTATCTAGTAATCTTTATTCTACTTCTAATTGTTTCAATTCTTTTGTTTACTTGCATTTACTGTTGTGTTTTGCTATAATTATTCCCTAATTATAGCAGACTTAGTATTTATGTAAGCATTTACCTCAGTGTCTTAGTAAAATCTTGCTCATAAATATAAACTTACCCTGTTATTTTCTGGGGGAGCCCCGTCGGCTCCCCGGAGCTATCCCAGGCTGATATGCTAATGTCAGACTTTGGCATCAGTCATGTGTATGGAGTTCTTAGGCCTACCGGGACCACGGCCAGAACCGGGCCCCCTCAGAGAGGCAAGGGGAGCAATGGCCTATAGAAGCCCCCGTGTGGTTGGAAGCATTCTATGTCTGCCATCGACCGGAACAGGCACCCAGAAAGGTAAGCGCCTCAAAACAAACCCCTATTCTGGTTAAAATTGCTACCAAAAACCGAACTAGTGGATAGAACTCCCTAACCGAAAACAAGCAAACTTGACGTCACACACCGCCACGCCGCTGTTTGCGCAGCTCCCCCCTCCCCGGGAGGGGGAAGGGGGAGCCCGAGACCCCCCACGTCGGCTACCCACACCTCAGTTCTTGAGGCTGATGCTATAGGCGATGGTCGTGTGCTCTGGCTCCGGTGTCGCTACTGCACTGTGCTTTGCGTGTGGTGTTGGTTTTGTGGGTGCGAGAGCCAGGAGTTATCTTCAGTACTCGGGCTGCATGCGCCTAGGGCTGCCTTCCCTAGGTGCCCTGTAAGTACTGCCCTTGGGGCTTGGGGCCACCTTCCACAGGCTCCTCGGGGTCTGTCTCTGCTGGTCCGTTTTTACCTTTCGGATTTTCGGCCGCCTGTTGGGCTCTTGGGTGTTCTGTTCTCCCTTGTTACCGGCAGGTAAGAGGCAGTTTCCACTGGTAGGGGCGCAGGGTGCTGCTCAGCTTGTATTTCCCGACATCGCGGCCGGCTCTGTTCCTTGGGGTTCGCTGTCCTCTTGCGGGTTTTGTTTTTCTTTTTGTTTTTGCCTGGATGGGGGTTCTGTCATTTTATTCAGTTTGTTTTTGCCCTTCCACTGTTCTCCTCGGTGGCGCCCTCTGCTAGGTCCCCGTGAGTGTACACGTCTCTGGGGTTCAGCTTTAGAAGTTTGCTTGGTAGTTTTGGTAGCCGGTTTGCAGCACCCTGCCTGGGACTACCTGAGCGTGAGTCCTCTTAAAGTAAACGCTCAGGACCCTGGGAATCCCTTAGGGAGGCGCGTGGGTCCGATGGATGTGACCCTGGAGTCCCCACTCGCTGTGTGCGAGTTTGAGGGTTGCTCGGTCCCCTTGTCTCAGGGTGACCTCATTTTTTTTGCCTTTGCCACGCTGCCTGTTGGGTCGGTGATACTTTCGACCCTGAGTCCTGTGAGTGTTGCTGCTTGCTTGTGACTCAATTTACCCAATCCTCTGATGATTCTATTCGGGTACAGGCGGCGCGTGCGTTGCAGTCTAGGTTTCGTCTGTTGCAACGCGCTCGGTTGGTTGCTCACCCGGATGCCCCGGGGCTGCCCCGCTTTGCTTTTCGAGACCCGGACTTGGGGGTGGGGGTTGTTACCTATCGTTCGTTACGGCTCGTGACCCTACAGCAGCCAAGCTTTAATTACGTCTAGGGATACGAGAAAACTGCTGTTCTCAAGAGCGGATCACCAGTATAACCCCTTGATAAGTAATGAGCACATAAATAAAATCTTCCTTTAGGACTGAAGAATAGATACAAAATATTATATAGATATATATTCAAGACAGTATAATATAAAAACACAGATGGTAAAGTAACTTATACAACAAACGAAAGTATTGTCATTACTCAATATAATATAACAAAATATGGCACAACAAGAAGTAACAGACTTATCTCCCACATGTTACTCCTCCTGGTTCCCCGAAGCTGCTGAACTCTCGCTCCGACGCCACCCACATTCTCACCTCCCGTCTGCCTCATCCCAGGATGAGGGATGGAAACTAAAGACTTTTTAATATTTTAAACTAATTGAACAACCGCTTGTTCTCAAAACACATAAGAATGCAAATTACAGATAATAGTTACTTACAAAATATATAAGTTTAATGCCACCTGTTTAATTTTAGTAAATAAATACTTATATAAACTAAATAAAAGTGACATCTGGAACTCCCAAAACTGAACAGGTCCAGCTTCCCAAATCAATTAGGTACTAGACGTGTGCAAAGGCAACCGCGCTCCTGTCTCCACTAACGCTGCCACACCATACGATAATTTACAAAAACACAATGTGTGTACATATACAGGCAATGACATAATGGAAACAAAAATGCTATTTCAAATTTATATACGTATTCTGCTAGGAGTACGTAACACTTCCACCTCCAAGAAAAAAAAATGCAATAGATTGAAGATCAATGGCATTTTTTCAAAGTAAAATGTATGACACTTGAGATTTATGGTATTAATTTCACCAAACATGTATAAGTAATTAGAATACATTTCTGGACAAAAATGAAAACACTCCAAATATAGTCTTACAGGAAACTCAGAAACTTCAGTCTTATGACTATGTTCTACATATGTGTCACTGGAGTATGCAAATTTATCTCTCCAAGGTACTATCTCATTTATTTCACTTTGTTTCAGATCATATTTCACACTTCTATCTACAACATTATCATTATTAGCATGAATAGAATTGTCAATAAAGGTAGCTGCATTCACACAGTTATCATGGCAATTTAGCTTTTCATATGTTTCTACTATTTCTCCAAGATCAGTTCCGTATTTCCATGTGATCCCTTTTCCACATGGTGAATTTTTCCAAGACAGCCTCCATTTTCCATTACTCCCTTTTTCTGGAGCTGAACTGCTTAATTGTAGCTGACTGGATGTTGAGTAAATTTGGGACTTCTCCTGGGTATGCTCTGACACAGACATCTGCTCTTCATCACTCTTGATCCTCTGTGGAACACATACTCTCGCCCAATGGATACTAAAATTAGAGAAATTAGCATTAACCTCACAATTATGCATAAGACTTTCCCATTCATAGAACCTTCCGAAACACAAGACACCGACTTAGCAAACCTTTGACCTTCAAACCAAGAAATACAACCCAAGATAAGTGCAAAGACTACCTGATCGGAACTGACTCAGATGATCCATAAGGAACACAGAAATCAATTGCCTCATAACTCTGTCATAACGATCAGTGAAAGAAAACAGGCATATGCCTAGGCACCATATCTCAATCATAACTCTCAAGACAAGTTCACACCCCCTGATGGTGAACTTGAACACAACACACACTTTCATCAACCGTCTAGTCTTCCAAAAGACTAAATAAAACATGCCGAAAACTTTACAACCCTCACCATCACTTCCCAAGTGATTTACGTCTGATGACAACCAATCAACCAAGAGGTTTAAGGGTCTTAACATCTTGAAGATGAACAGCAGATTACCTGGGAAACACCCAAGGACAATCTGAAACCCTTCACAATGATTAACACTAGGTAGGATAACCTATCCTCCAACTTGAAATACACACCTGGAGCCTCAAACATCCGCTCCCCAGTATGATTTAATCCTTCACCCACAATATGACTCTGAAAATCAACTCCAATATGACTCTGAAAGTCAACACCACACTTGAGTGGAACATACACTTTTATCACTCGTGCATCAAAATTACCTGGATCTGAATATAGAGACACTGCTCTAGTATAACTCACCACTTCCTCAGAACTGCTGGGTGCACAACCTACTTGAGTAAACTCTCTCTGCTCAACCACAAGGCTTGACAAAGATGTCCCACAGTCCATCACTTCACAAGAAATGGCTCCTGCAGAATAAAAGTAGATTTCAACATCCTACACACACTCTGACTCAATGTACACAATGAGAAATACTTACTCCACATAGAATAAGAATCACAACTCTGCAACTTAGATCCAAATGATACTTTACCACTCTCAATTGTTTTACCAAAATTTCCTCCCATGACTTCTGGAGCTGCTCGGAGTACTGTCTGCTCACAATCAATAATAACACTAAGCTGGGTCACATCCTCACAGACAACTGAAGAGGGAGGCTCAATGGGTCTCCATCTACTCAACAGAAGCTGATCCTCTGGCTGCTTTCCCACACTCTCCAAAACTGGATCTACAGTACAGACTGTCTCCTTGCTTCTCTCTGAAATCTTAGGGTCAGTTCTACTCAATGCACTTAAATTAAGGGAATCTGAAACGAGCGGGCAAGTAACAGGTAGTGTGACCTCCTCCCCTATTATATCACCTTGACTAGGGTGAGGCGGGCCTCTACAACGGACTTACTCTCGACAACTGATTCTAAACTTGGAGTGAGCGGGAATACTTCTGCCAACCCGACATCTTGTCCTAAACCATTCACTTGGCTGGAATACAGAGTCGTGGCTTTTAAGTTTCTCTCAACTCCTGGCACAACGTTCGTAGTGAGCGGGCAAGACAATGGTACATGGACATCCTTTCCCAATTTATTGGAATAAAGCAGAGTCATAGTATCAGGCTTACTCTCAACAACTAGGTTGGCCACACAGGAATCTGGAACAACCACATCCCACTTCTCCACTGAAGGGGTACTGGTTACTGGAACAAATGCTTGAGTAACAACATCAGAACTGACAACTGGATTTATATTCGTACTGACATCAGCACAGGTAGAATGGACAAAACCATCTTCTACAAGAGGTTCATTCATAGAACTAACTTCAGCACAGACAGAATAAACATGGTCTGCAACTGGCTGTTTACACAAACGGGGATCATTCTCACCCACAACATGATTTATGGCCACATCATTACCCAATATAACATCCACACCTGGGATGGGCAACTGTGTACTAACACCCACAGTGCATAAACTTGGTGTAATGGTGGATCTGAAATTAATGTCTATTAGAGGTACAGTTTTACATCCTGCAACACTCTGAAGAACAACAAACTTTCCTGTCTCTCTCTTTTCAACATCAGAAAGAATACTGGATGAAATTATGGTTTGGGAAGCACCTGTATCACGAAGAATAACCACTGGCTTCCACTTCCCATTAATACACAAAACTTCACCTGAAGACATATATGGTGAATACTGTTTCACCCAATTGGGGTTTACAGTTACATGTTTATTAGTAAGTTTATTTTGCACACCTCTGCAATAAATGAGACCAGTTGGTCGTAACTCAGGGTGCAATATAAAACAGGAATTAATTCCATGGCCTTTTCTCTTACAATGGGAACAGGACCTTACAGTGGACACACTGGTAGAACCAACTGTAGGTTTAGAAATAACCTTATTATTATTTGACATTCCTGACAAGGAAGTAGCAGGATTAGGTTTTGTAAGAGAAGAGCTCATGGGAGTAACTGGAGCACTAGGACGGGATGGATTCTGATAAGGAGTTCGGTGAGCATTATAATTTACTCTACGACTAGACTTAGGTGAAGTGGCCGTAAACTGGGCCTTAGTCAACAACTCATGCTCATCCGCGAGCTTTGACAGCTCATAAATGTCTGTTACATTCTTTTGTTCTGCCATAAAAGTAGACAACTGGTCTGGGAGACATGACAATACTTCTTCCATTATAAGAAGATTCTTTAAAGCATCAAAGTCAGTGACTGAAAGTGACTTTAACCATCTGTTGCAAAAATTCGTCTTCTGACGAGTAAAATCTGCTATTGTCTGATCACTTATCCTCCTTAGGTTTCTAAACTTTTGCCTGTGTGCCTCTGGATTTAACTGATAAGCATTTAAGATGCTTTTCTTTACAAATTCGTAATCAAAGCTATGAGCGTCAGGTAGGGATGTAAAAACCTCCTGACTACGCCCCTTAAATTGAGACTGCATAATGGCTACCCACTGATCCCTTGGCCAGTTCATACTGATGGCAATTTTATAAAAATGTGCAAAGAAAACCTCAGGATCCTCCTCATTGAACTTGGGTAACTCTATATACTTATTCATCCTTATGGGATTATTATCACTATTTATTGAAACATTACTAGTATTTCCATGCCCAGCTGCCATACGCTGTGTTTCAAGCCTGAAGTTAGTGTCAGCCATTTGTTGTTGAATCTCTAATTGTTGCCTTTTTGTGGCTTCTATTTGCAACTGTGCCTCAATTTCTAAACGCCTAGTCTCAAGCTCCCTCTGCTGAGCTTCAGCCTCTAATATTTTCTGTTCTTTTTGAGCTTCAAGCTCTAATTGGCGAGCTTCTAACTCAAGACGCTTTAACGTCATCTGATCACTCGACTCCTCTCTTAACTCCTCTAGAATTTCTTCATCTAACTCCCCATTCTCAACAAAATGTGTCACAATGACTTTCAATATTTGGGCTTTAACCATTCTATTGTTGGCGGTCAAATCCAAATGATTTGCTATTTGTATTAACTCAGTCTTTTTAAGGCTCTTAATCCCTTCAAAGTCTGGGTGAGCCACCAACGCTGCAACTTTCTCCTCCATCGTTACTAACACTTGGCACTTGATTCACAACAATAATTAAAAACAATGGCACTGCACTACACTTCACTGTAAAATTGTCACCACACTGAAAATTCGCTTGGCCTCACTGCACAAACAAAATATATAGGATGACTTACCTCAAAATCGTGAAACGTTGTTACTTGACACACAGGAAGGCTTGCTTGGCACATGGAATAGTTCTTATAAAACACAGACACTTAACACACTGGTACCTAGGAAGGCAAGGTTAGATTAGCATAGTTAAGTTTAAGTGGGAACAATATTTCCCGGCACAGGCCCCCATAACTCTTTGTTACCTATCGTTCGTTACGGCTCGTGACCCTACAGCAGCCAAGCTTTAATTACGTCTAGGGATACGAGAAAACTGCTGTTCTCAAGAGCGGATCACCAGTATAACCCCTTGATAAGTAATGAGCCCATAAATAAAAATCTTCCTTTAGGACTGAAGAATAGATACAAAATATTATATAGATATATATTCAAGACAGTATAATATAAAAACACAGATGGTAAAGTAACTTATATAACAAACGAAAGTATTGTCATTACTCTTAATATAATATAACAAAATATGGCACAACAAGAAGTAACAGACTTATCTCCCACATGTTACTCCTCCTGGTTCCCCGAAGCTACTGAACTCTCGCTCCGACGCCACCCACATTCTCACCTCCCGTCTGCCTCATCCCAGGATGAGGGATGGAAACTAAAGACTTTTTAATATTTTAAACTAATTGAACAACCACTTGTTCTCAAAACACATAAGAATGCAAATTACAGATAATAGTTACTTACAAAATATATAAGTTTAATGCCACCTGTTTAATTTCAGTAAATAAATACTTATATAAACTAAATAAAAGTGACATCTGGAACTCCCAAAACTGAACAGGTCCAGCTTCCCGAATCAATCAGGTACTAGACGTGTGCAAAGGCAACCGCGCTCCTGTCTCCACTAACGCTGCCACACCATACGATAATTTACAAAAACACAATGTGTGTACATATACAGGCAATGACATAATGGAAACAAAAATGCTATTTCAAATTTATATACGTATTCTGCTAGGAGTACGTAACAGGGGTCGCTTTGATCCTGGTTCAGTCCGCACCTCCTCGTCCTTCCCCTTCTGTTCGTTCTGGCCCCCCCCCCCCTGCTTCCGGCCCCGAAGCGTCTGAGGGTTTCGGGGTCGGAGCAGGGGTTACTTGATCTCGAGACTCGGGCAGCTTCGGGGGGTGCCCCTTCCGGGGGGGCGGCAGAGGCATTCGAGTCTTGTCTCCAGGCCGAAGCTTCAGGGTCTGACCAGTGGGCCCCCCTTCCTCCAGCTTTTCCGGCTTCTCCATCCTTGTCTTGTGGGGAAGGGGCTTGGGGAGAGGACTCGGCCTCGGGTCCTGTGGTGAAGGACCTCGAGGCTGGGGAGGAGCTGACTTGGGGGCCTTGGGCCCCGCTGGACCCCGCCTGGGTTTTTCTTCCCTCTGAGCGGGGCTTATTGTTACAAGGAGTGGGGTTTTCTTTTCCCCCCTCTGCGTACGAGTTGGATTTGGTGTCGGCCCCTCCCCGGGTTCGGTTCCGTGTTCCCCCGGGTACGTCGGTTCCGTCCTTCCGAAGGTTTTTGGCTTATCGCGTCCAACCTGGTGTGGTGCGAGCGGCCTTTGAAGTTTACCTCCTGCGTGACCCGGATTATGCCTCGGAAATGGATCCATCCACATTCAGGTTTGGGACTTCGTTCCCTTTCTGGCTCCGTTACGAGGTTCCGGAGTCGTCCTAGCTAGCAGACTGCCCCTTGTTTGGTCTGGATTCCTGGCATTCCTTCTGTCGTTCCCGCACGCTGGAGTGGCGGGAAGCTTCCACGGTGCTTCAGGTTTTCCTGGGGGGCGAGTTTGAGTACCTGAATGAGTGCTTGTTTGCCCCTGCCCTTCCCCGCGATGTAGGCGTTATTCAGCTCCACGTGCAGGTTCCCTCCCTTTCAGCGGCGCTCGTTGCGGAGGACTTGCGTGCCCGGGGCCTTTTGACTTCGGCCTTGCGGTTCTTTTCCCTCCTGGAGCTGTCTTCGGATTGGCTCGTGGAGGATGTGAAGATGCTTGGGTCCGTCCCGGGGTCCGGCACCTTGTTCTCGGCTGCGCGTTCGTCGGCTGCCTTGTTGAAGCTGTTCACGCCGATTTTGCGGGATGCGGTTTCCCTGTTTTATGCTTCCCGTCTCGCGTGTCGGCAGGCGGTGCTGGGTTCCTCTGTGGAATCTCCTTGGGCTCTGGCTCTTAGGCGTTCTTCACCTTTTTGTCCTCTTCTGTTTGAGAAGTCGGCCGTGGCGCAGTTTATTCAGGCTGCGTCAGCGACTTGTCATCCGATGTCAGACTTGTTGGTTTTCCGGGGGTCCCGGGGTGGGTCTTCCCGGAAAGGTCGTGCCAGGGCTCGGGGTTCCTCTCGTCGTGGTAGGCCTCTGGGCCTCTGGTGTCAGGTTCAGGGTTGGCTCCTCCTGCGGACCCTCCCTCGTCTGGTCGGTGCGGTGTTCATGCTGTGCGGGGTTCTGGGTCTCGTAAGGGTCGCCGGCCCTTTCGCGGTTTGCCCCCTTGATGGGGCGATGGGGGGTGGCTTGCACTGTTCGCCCGCGCCTGGTCCCACGATTCGTGGGCCTTTCGGGTCGTGTCTCACGGCCTGCGGTGGCGTTGGGTGGCCCCCTCCCCCGATGACGGGGGAGGGGGCCACCCAAGGGGCCACGAAACGACATCATCCCTCAGATGGGTTTCCCGTCTGTTTCCGGTTCCGAAACGGGACTGCGCGGACCTGCGGTTCATTCTGGACTTGTCCCGTCTGAACCCCTGGGTTCATTGCCCCTCCTTTCGGATGACTACGCTGTCTCAGGTTCGGCTCCTCTTGGAGCCGGAAGCTTGGATGGTGTCCCTGGAACTCCGGGACGCTTATTGGCATGTCCCGATTCAGGGACTGGCTCGGTTTTGTTGTGTGACGTCTGAGTTACCGCTTTCGTTGTCTCCCGTTTGGGTTGAACCTGGCACCTTGCGTGTTCACGCGCCTTACACGGGTTGTGGTGGCTCGTTTGCGTCTCCTAGGTGTTCGGGTGTTGGCCTACCTCGACGACTGGCTAGTTTGGGCTCCAAGCCAGTCGGCTTGCTTGCCAGCCAGGGATTTGGTTCTTTCCCAGCTCGCCGAGTTCGGGTTCTTGGTGAACTGGAGGAAGTCCCATCTGGTTCCCTCTCAGGTTCGGACTTGGCTGGGTGTTGTTTGGGACTCTCGAACCGCCTCCTTGTCTCTTCCTCCGGAGTCTCTCCTGCGGCTGTGGTCCCGCCTTCGTCTGTTTCTGGAGGGCCCTCGGGTCACCCGTCGGTTGCTCGAGGGGCTGTGCGGGAGCCTGAACTTCGCGATGGTGGTCTACCCGCCGGGTCGGGTTTGGCTTCGACGGCTGTTCTGGTTCCTTCGGGGTTCCCCCTTCCGCCTCTCTTGCGATCGCAGAGTTCGACCCCCGGGGGCCTTGCGTCGGTTGCTGTGTCACCGGCTTCCTCTTCGGGGTTTTTCGGGGTTCAGTGCCTTGGCGCCTACCCGAGCCCTCGCTCGATGTGTACACGGATGCGTCGTCTCTCGGCTGGGGTTTTGTGACCAGTGCTCACCAGGCCGGCCAGGGGCGTTGGGATCCGTCCTTCCGTCGAGCTCACAGCACGGTGCGGGAGTTCGCGGCAGTGTGCTTTGCTCTGGGGAGGATTCGAGTGGCCCGCGGATCGACGATTCGGCTCCATTCGGACTGCTCTCCGGTGGTTCATTGCCTGAACCGCGGGGGTTCGATGCGGTCCTTGTCTCTTTGGGGTTGGTCACTTCGGGTGACTCGTCTGCTGAGTTCTTGTGGTTTGGCTCTCCTGGCGGTTCACGTACGGGGCGTGTCCAACGTCTTGGCCGATGCCCTGTCTCGCTTCGTTCCCCTCTCCACGGAGTGGACGGTCGACGACGAGTCCTTCCGTTGGCTTTGCCAGACGTTCGGGCGCCCCGAGGTGGACCTCTTCGCGTCGGCGTGGTCGCGGCATCTTCCCATTTATGCGGCGCCCTTCCTTGATCGCGAGGCCGTTGGGGTCGATGCCTTTCGGCTAGACTGGTCGAGGTAGGGGTTCCTGTACCTCTTTCCCCCGGTTCGGCTGTTGCTCCAGGTCCTGACTCGCTTAGAGACTTACCAGGAGAGAGTTGTCCCTTGGTGGCCGGCCCAGCCTTGGTTTCAGGCGCTGGTTGCTCGGTGTCCGAACCCGAGGGTTTTCCCGCGGCTCTGCCTCTTTCAGCAGATCGGGCCGGTACGTCACGTGGCTGGTTCAATCTTCTCCTCGAGTCTTTGCGTATGGTTTTTTTTGACTCGAGTCTATCATCATCTATATGGTGATCAGGTGGCCTCCTTGTTGGTGTCCCACCTGAGGGCTTCTTCTCGGCGGCAGTATGAAGTTTCCTGGCGGTCCTTCCGTTTCTTTTTGCGTCTTCGTCGTGTTAGTTCCTTGTCTGTTCGGGTGGTCTTGTCCTTCCTCTCGTGGTTGTTTCAGGACCGTCATCTTATGCCTAACACTGTCGCTTCGTATCGTGCAGCGCTGGCGGAGCCGCTTCAGCTTGCTTTTGGTATCGATGTTACGGCTGCGCCGTTTCGCAAGCTGTCTCGTGCATTGTTTCACCTCCGGCCTGCTCATGCGTCGCCTGAGCCGTCCTGGTCTTTGGACAGAGTGCTCGCTTTCCTTTCGTCTCCTCGTTTCGTTGTGGCCCCTTCGGTCCAGGATTGTTTTTCCAAGGCACTTTTCTTGTTGGTTTTGGCCTCTGGGGGGTCGGGTAGGGGAGCTTCATCCTCTCCTCGGGTGCAGGGGTTTCTGCTCTTTTGGTCGTGGTGATTGTTTTGTTCGTTTGCAGCCGTCTCCTTCTTTTCTGGCGAAGAATGAGACTGCTGCGTTCCGTGCCGGAGGGGTCCATGGGTGGTTGATGCTTGGTTGGTCAGGCCGGGGGTGCATCATGTTTTGTGTCCGGTTGTGGCGCTTCGCCGTTATTTGCGTGCCACAGCTTCTGTGTCCGGGAACGCGCTGTGGGTTGATCCGGTTTCCCTTCTTCCCTGTTTGCGGGTTCGGGTCTTCCAGGTCGCCCGCAGGGTTATTAAGTCCAGCCAGCCTGCGGTCTATCCCCGTGCCCATGACGTTCGTAAGTTCGCTGCTCTTGCTGCCATCTTTGGGAATATGTCTTGGTCTTATATTCGGGCGCGGGGATTTTGGCGGTCGAACAGGGTCCTGGCTGCTCGTTACCTTGTGAATGTCCCTGGCCTCGTCGGGCCTGTGTTGCTTTGGGTCGGCGGTTGCAGCCAGTTGTCTCGGCTTCGAGTTGAGGTGTGAGCGATGACTGCTTCCCGGGTAAGTCCCTCTTTTTTCTGTCTGTGGGTAGTTAGCTCCAGGGAGCCGACGGGGCTCCCCCCAGAAAACCAGCGTTGAATGTAATGAAACGCCATTTTCTGGGTGAGTCCCGGAGGCTCCCCGGCATCCCTCCCTCCCTCCGGTCGGCGTTTTTTCGCGTTTTAAACATCCAGCCTCAAGAACTGAGGTGTGGGTAGCCGGCGTGGGGGGTCTGGGGCTCCCCCTTCCCCCTCCTGGGGAGGGGGGAGCTGCGCAGACAGCGGCGCGGCGGTGTGTGACGTCACACTAGTTTGCTTGTTTTCGGTTGGGGAGTTCTATCCACTAGTTCGGTTTTTGGTAGCAATTTTAACCAGAATAGGGGTTTGTTTTGAGGCGCTTACCTTTCTGGGTGCCTGTTCCGGTCGATGGCAGACATAGAATGCTTCCAACCACACGGGGGCTTCTATAGGCCATTGCTCCCCTTGCCTCTCTGAGGGGGCCCGGTTCTGGCCGTGGTCCCCGGTAGGCCTAAGAACTCCATACACATGACTGATGCCAAAGTCTGACATTAGCATATCAGCCTGGGATAGCTCCGGGGAGCCTCCGGGACTCACCCAGAAAATGGCGTTTCATTACATTCAACGCTGTTTTTTTTTTTAATTTTTAAATTTAATTGTAATTTGATTTATACATCATTTATTGTAATTCATTTTGAGCTCATTTTGTTTTTTTAAGTTCATACTAATTATAGGTTCACCATTAAGCTATATTAAATAATTTATTTTTAAGATTATTTTTACTTTACGATTATTATTTGTCTTTATTTTTTTGCTATATATTATTCTTGTCAGTCTACTGATTTTTTCTTCTCTCTTAACCTAACTACTGTATCCTTCCTGGCTTTCTATGGGGATCTTTACTCTACTTCTAATTGTTTCTATTTTTTGTGTACCTATGTTTTTCGTTGTGTTTTGCTATAATTACTTTCTATTTACAGTAGATTTATTATTTAACTATTCCTATAATTGTTTATCTTATTGTATCGTGACATTATTGTATCTATATGCTTACTGATATTGATCCTGATCGAAATATTCTGTCCCATACCCACACAAATCAGCACATTGATCATCATTATTGCAGGTATTACACAGAAAATCTTGCAAAAACAAACTCCTAAATAGCACCTGCTCATAAATAAATAAATAAATAAATAAATAAATAAATAAATGTTTATTTAGGTAAGGTACATACATACAAGAGATTTTACAAAGATTGATAGATTTATAGATAGAGCTAGTACATACAATGCCTAAAGCTACTATTACGCAAAGCGTTTCAGGCATGAAAAACATTAATGACTAAAGCTTAATACTAATTGAGTATAAAGAATAAAATGTGTTGAGAACAAATAAAGATAACGATAAAAAAGGGGGGAACATGGCTGAAAAAGCAGCACAAATACAATAATGTCGACAAACAGCGTTGTTTAAAAAAAACAGACTTGGGTTGACAATAGAGTTTATTAGGTAGTGCTTCGTTTTTATCTCCCCTTCGTTGTCGCCGTGAGGGGGCTTGGTGGGCAGCTGCCGGAGTGTGATGCTCTGTCGATCAGTCCCGTCCTTTTGCTGCCTTTACCAATTTTGCCAGGCCCCTTTTCCTTTTACTCGTGTTTCATTTTTCTCCCCCATCTATCAAATTGTCATTTCCTGCCGACCTTTTGCCTGTTTTGATTATTCTTTCGACCTTCTTTTGTTTTGACGCTCGGGAGTTTGAGGAGGCATACTCTTGCACCTGTAGAACTGTAGTACCCAACGTCTCGAGCGAGGGGACCCTTTTATTGTCAATCCTCCTTTCGTCACTGAACTCGCTCTCGACGGACTCACGGTTCTTAAGGTGGCGTTTGTGGGGCGTATACTCCCGACACACCCCTGGGGGACCCCGGCAAGATCGGCGATAGCTTCTTGTTGGGTGTCCTGCCTCTAATTGTGGCTCCATGGTGGGTGTGGGGGCACATTCGTGAATGAAAGTTTTTCCTCGTTTTCATGGCTAATAATGTTTCCCTTGAATTTTCTCAGGCTCGTGGGGTGGGCGACCAAGCCCCCAAGTCGGACTGTGTTGGAAGACCAGGCCTTGTAGCCCCTGCTGCATTGGGCCCCGACGACCTGACTACGCCCCTCAGCTCCCTTCCCTCCTCTGCGGTAGGGTCGAATCCCCAGCCCCCATTGGTGACCACCTCGTCCCCTGGCACGGCTCCGTCTCTCATTGTGACTACTGCGCCTTTTACCCCCATGAACTCCGGGGGTTCTCAACGCTGTTCCTGCCACGGCCGCACTCGCACGATCCCTTCCCGTAATACTACTTACAATGCCTTGTTTGGTCCCGCTATGTGGGCTAAATACTTTGATCTCCATTATCTGCATTCTACTCCTCCTGACGATTTCTCCCTCCATAAACACCTTGTTGATTCAGTAGATGCCTCTGTTACTTTTAACTCCACCTGTTACGGTACGCTTTTCGTCGCTGCTCCTTTTCAGGATGCAGCTACTCGCTTAGCCGCTATGTCCTGCATTGGAGATACCCCTGTTCGGGTCTCCAAGAACGCAAGGTTAAATGCCAGTGTTGGCACTGTTCTCCTCCTGCACCATGTTGCAACTGATGTTCGGGACCTCAACGATTGCCATGAGATATTAAACATATAGTCTCCGTGGTTATTGTCCGTGGTATAGTTATAGTCTCCATGGTGTAGTGGTAAGACACTCGCCTGGCGTTCCGCGAGCGCTATGTCATGGGTTCGTATCCTGGCCGGGGAGGATTTACTGGGCGCAATTCCTTAACTGTAGCCTCTGTTTAACGCAACAGTAAAATGTGTACTTGGATGAAAAAACGATTCTTCGCGGCAGGGGATCGTATTCCAGGGACCTGCCCGAAACGCTACGCATACTAGTGGCTGTACAAGAATGTAACAACTCTTGTATATATCTCAAAAAAAAAAATATCCTCGAAGCCCAAGGCCATTCTGTCCTTCAGGTGGACACGTTTACTCGAGCCCCTCGTGGTCATCGCCGTCAGCCCTTTCGAGTTGTAAAACTCACCTTTGATAGTAGGGCCCTTCCGCCCTCTATTATTCTTGCTGGTGCCAGATGCTCCGTTCAGGAGTACATTCCCTCTCCTAGACTATGCAATAAGTGTTGGAAGTTTGGGCACGGTGTCCTCAAATGCACCAGTACTGTGTATCTGTGCCCCTTGTGTGGGGACGATAGTCATTCTAAGTCCGAGTGCACTTCTCCCCAGGCTCGCTGCCTCAATTGCGGTGAAGCCCACCCTACCTTCTCACGCTCGTGTATGCACTACAAACTCGAGGAAGCCGTCCTCAACTTGAAGCACCGTGATCGTCTGTCTTTTCCTGAAGCGAGACGCCAAGTTCGTCGTCTCGCCCCTTCGTGGGCGTCTCCTACGCTCGCGTGTTGCGTTCTACCTCTCCTTGTCCTTCCTGTCTTCCTCAGTCTCACAACTGTTTCCAGGCCTTAAACCCGACCACACCCACCACCTCCTCCCCTATTCCTTTGCCTCCTGTCCCGGATGGTCTCCCTCCCGGTTCTCCGTCTGGGATTTCCCCCCTTCCTACCCAGTCCGCCATATCTCCTTTGTCTTCTTCCCCATCTCCCCCCACTTTTTGTTCCCGACCCTCCCACCAGTCTCTTGACCCTCCACGTCACCTGTCTGTCCAGGCTGATATCCATCATCCTCCCAGCAATCTTCGTGTTGTTCGCTCTCGTTCCTCTTCTCCTGCTGAGACCATTGAGTCTGTCGCCCGGTACCGCAATTGAGGCAGCGGGCCTGGGGAGAAGTGCACTCCAACTTTGAGTGACCCTCGCTTCCACACAGGGGACAGAGAGAGACAGGACTAGAGCATTTGAGGGCACCATGCCCAAACTTCCAGCACTTACTGCAGAGCCTTGGAGAGGGAATATATTCCTGAACGGAGCACCTGGCACCAGCAAGAATAACAGAGGATGGAAGGGTCCTACCATCAAAGGTAACCTTTACAACCCGAAGAGGCAGACGGCGATGACCACGATGGGGACGAGTAAATGTATCCACCTGGAGGACAGAATGACCCTGGGCCTCGAGGACATGCTTGATATCCTCGTGGCAGTCCCTGAGATCCCTAACACCAGTCGCAACATGGTGCAGGAGAACAGTGCCCACACTGGCATTCAACCGGGCGTTCTTAGAGACCTGAACAGGGGTTTCACCAAGGCAGGATAAGGCGGCCAAGCGAGTGGCCGCATCCTGAGAAGCAGCAACGACACGGGTACCAAGACGAGTGGGGTTGAAGGTGACAGAGGCATCCACGGAGTCAACAAGATGCCTATGAAGGGAAAAATCATCAGGAGTTGAGTCCAAAGGTTGGAGGTCAAAGTATTCAGTCCATGTAGCAGGACCAAACAAAGCATGGAACGAAGGAGGATGGGAAGGGAGCATACGAGAGCGGCTGTGGCGGGTACGGCGATGAGAACCCGTAGAGAGACGGGTTGAAAGGTTCAGTAGTTGCAAGAAGAGATGGAGCCGTGCAAGGGGACGAGACGGTCACCACAGCAGGCTTGGGGCTCGTTAAAAGTTAAAGCACGACAGAGGCGAGAGTGAGGATGCTGTAAGGATTGCGCAAGATAGCGAAGACTGTAGCGATCCTGGAGAGACAGAAAGCCAGTGTCAGCGTACAAGCTGAGGGTAGGAGTTGAACGAAAAGCACCAGAGCTGAGGCGCAACCCAGTATGGTGCAAAGGATCAAGACGGCGAAGAGTAAAAGGAGAAGCAGAAGAGTATGAAGGGCAACCATAATCGAGCTTAGACAGGATGAGAGAGGAATGCAAATAGAGGAGCGTGCGCTTATCCGCTCCCCAAGAAGTATGGGACAAAACCTTAAGTAGGTTAAGGGCCTTAGAGCATTCAACACGGAGGTAAGAGACATGGGGCGACCAAGACAAACGAGTGTCAAAGAATAACCCCAAAAGCTTCGTGGAATCTTTGTACTCAAGGAGATGACCATAAAGTGACAAAGAGGGACGAAGAACGACCCGCTGCTGAGTAAAAATCATGGCACAAGTCTTAGTAGTAGAGAACTTGAAGCCATGATCGATGGCCCAAGATGAATCGGCATCAATCCAATCGCAAGTTGAAACCGCTGTTGAAGGAGAGGCGAATCATCACCTGGACAGCAAAGAGTAAGATCATCAACATAGAGAGCGGAGAAGATGCCAGAAGGAAGGGAGGAAAGGAGACCATTGAGGGCAACCAGAAAAAGAGTAGTACTCAGGACACAACCTTAGGGCACACCTTCATACTGCCAAAAAGAGGCAAAGAGAGCGGCACCAAGCCTGACTCGAAAGGTACGACGAGAGAGAAAGTTTTGAAGGAAGAGAGGGAGATTACCACGAAGGCCAAAAGAACGAAGTTGGGACAAAATTTGGTATCTCCAAGTCGTGTCATAAGCCTTTTCCAGGTCAAAAAGGACAGCAACAACGGAGGTCTTCGCAGCAAAAGCAGTACGAATATAGACCTCCAAGTTTACCACGACATCAGTCGTGCTGCGGCACTTGCGAAAACCAAATTGAGAAGGAGAGAGGTGGTGATGGTGTTCCAAGAACCCCATCAGACGGACATTTACCATACACTCAAACAGCTTGTAAACACATCTCGTGAGAGCAATAGGGCGGAAGTCCTTAGGGGACGTACCGAGAGACCCTGGTTTTCAAATAGGGAGTAAAACGGCATCGAGCTAGTCCTCAGGGACAGATGACGACTCCCAGACCTGGTTATACAAATTCAGTAAATACTGAAACGTGTACGGAGGGAGATGGCGAAGCATCTCATAATGAACGTCAACCGAGCCCACTGCCGTAGATCCGCACTTCGGCAGACCGAAGTGTTGGGTGGTTGTGTCTGAGGCAGTGTTGGGTGGTGGTGTCTGAGGCAGTGTTGGGTGGTGGTGTCTGAGGGAGTGTTGAGTGGTGGTGTCTGAGGCAGTGTTGGGTGGTGGTGTCTGAGGCAGTGTTGGGTGGTGGTGTCTGAGGCAGTGTTGGGTGGTGGTGTCTGAGGCAGTGTTGGGTGTTGGTGTCTGCGGCAGTGTTGGGTGGTGGTGTCTGCGGCAGTGTTGGGTGGTGGTGTCGGAGGCAGTGTTGGGTGGTGGTGTCTGAGGCAGTGTTGGGTGGTGGTGTCTGAGGCAGTGTTGGGTGGTGGTGTCTGAGGCAGTGTTGGGTGGTGGTGTCTGAGGCAGTGTTGGGTGTTGGTGTCTGCGGCAGTGTTGGGTGGTGGTGTCTGCGGCAGTGTTGGGTGGTGGTGTCTGAGGCAGTGTTGGGTGGTGGTGTCTGAGGCAGTGTTGGGTGGTGGTGTCTGAGGCAGTGTTGGGTGGTGGTGTCTGAGGCAGTGTTGGGTGGTGGTGTCTGAGGCAGTGTTGGGTGGTGGTGTCTGAGGCAGTGTTGGGTGGTGGTGTCTGAGGCACCACCTCAGATTTATATACGTATTCTGCTAGGAGTACGTAACAGGGGTCGCTTTGATCCTGGTTCAGTCCGCACCTCCTCGTCCTTCCCCTTCTGTTCGTTCTGGCCCCCCCCCCTGCTTCCGGCCCCGAAGCGTCTGAGGGTTTCGGGGTCGGAGCAGGGGTTACTTGATCTCGAGACTCGGGCAGCTTCGGGGGGTGCCCCTTCCGGGGGGGCGGCAGAGGCATTCGAGTCTTGTCTCCAGGCCGAAGCTTCAGGGTCTGACCAGTGGGCCCCCCTTCCTCCAGCTTTTCCGGCTTCTCCATCCTTGTCTTGTGGGGAAGGGGCTTGGGGAGAGGACTCGGCCTCGGGTCCTGTGGTGAAGGACCTCGAGGCTGGGGAGGAGCTGACTTGGGGGCCTTGGGCCCCGCTGGACCCCGCCTGGGTTTTTCTTCCCTCTGAGCGGGGCTTATTGTTACAAGGAGTGGGGTTTTCTTTTCCCCCCTCTGCGTACGAGTTGGATTTGGTGTCGGCCCCTCCCCGGGTTCGGTTCCGTGTTCCCCCGGGTACGTCGGTTCCGTCCTTCCGAAGGTTTTTGGCTTATCGCGTCCAACCTGGTGTGGTGCGAGCGGCCTTTGAAGTTTACCTCCTGCGTGACCCGGATTATGCCTCGGAAATGGATCCATCCACATTCAGGTTTGGGACTTCGTTCCCTTTCTGGCTCCGTTACGAGGTTCCGGAGTCGTCCTAGCTAGCAGACTGCCCCTTGTTTGGTCTGGATTCCTGGCATTCCTTCTGTCGTTCCCGCACGCTGGAGTGGCGGGAAGCTTCCACGGTGCTTCAGGTTTTCCTGGCGGGCGAGTTTGAGTACCTGAATGAGTGCTTGTTTGCCCCTGCCCTTCCCCGCGATGTAGGCGTTATTCAGCTCCACGTGCAGGTTCCCTCCCTTTCAGCGGCGCTCGTTGCGGAGGACTTGCGTGCCCGGGGCCTTTTGACTTCGGCCTTGCGGTTCTTTTCCCTCCTGGAGCTGTCTTCGGATTGGCTCGTGGAGGATGTGAAGATGCTTGGGTCCGTCCCGGGGTCCGGCACCTTGTTCTCGGCTGCGCGTTCGTCGGCTGCCTTGTTGAAGCTGTTCACGCCGATTTTGCGGGATGCGGTTTCCCTGTTTTATGCTTCCCGTCTCGCGTGTCGGCAGGCGGTGCTGGGTTCCTCTGTGGAATCTCCTTGGGCTCTGGCTCTTAGGCGTTCTTCACCTTTTTGTCCTCTTCTGTTTGAGAAGTCGGCCGTGGCGCAGTTTATTCAGGCTGCGTCAGCGACTTGTCATCCGATGTCAGACTTGTTGGTTTTCCGGGGGTCCCGGGGTGGGTCTTCCCGGAAAGGTCGTGCCAGGGCTCGGGGTTCCTCTCGTCGTGGTAGGCCTCTGGGCCTCTGGTGTCAGGTTCAGGGTTGGCTCCTCCTGCGGACCCTCCCTCGTCTGGTCGGTGCGGTGTTCATGCTGTGCGGGGTTCTGGGTCTCGTAAGGGTCGCCGGCCCTTTCGCGGTTTGCCCCCTTGATGGGGCGATGGGGGGTGGCTTGCACTGTTCGCCCGCGCCTGGTCCCACGATTCGTGGGCCTTTCGGGTCGTGTCTCACGGCCTGCGGTGGCGTTGGGTGGCCCCCTCCCCCGATGACGGGGGAGGGGGCCACCCAAGGGGCCACGAAACGACATCATCCCTCAGATGGGTTTCCCGTCTGTTTCCGGTTCCGAAACGGGACTGCGCGGACCTGCGGTTCATTCTGGACTTGTCCCGTCTGAACCCCTGGGTTCATTGCCCCTCCTTTCGGATGACTACGCTGTCTCAGGTTCGGCTCCTCTTGGAGCCGGAAGCTTGGATGGTGTCCCTGGAACTCCGGGACGCTTATTGGCATGTCCCGATTCAGGGACTGGCTCGGTTTTGTTGTGTGACGTCTGAGTTACCGCTTTCGTTGTCTCCCGTTTGGGTTGAACCTGGCACCTTGCGTGTTCACGCGCCTTACACGGGTTGTGGTGGCTCGTTTGCGTCTCCTAGGTGTTCGGGTGTTGGCCTACCTCGACGACTGGCTGGTTTGGGCTCCAAGCCAGTCGGCTTGCTTGCCAGCCAGGGATTTGGTTCTTTCCCAGCTCGCCGAGTTCGGGTTCTTGGTGAACTGGAGGAAGTCCCATCTGGTTCCCTCTCAGGTTCGGACTTGGCTGGGTGTTGTTTGGGACTCTCGAACCGCCTCCTTGTCTCTTCCTCCGGAGTCTCTCCTGCGGCTGTGGTCCCGCCTTCGTCTGTTTCTGGAGGGCCCTCGGGTCACCCGTCGGTTGCTCGAGGGGCTGTGCGGGAGCCTGAACTTCGCGATGGTGGTCTACCCGCCGGGTCGGGTTTGGCTTCGACGGCTGTTCTGGTTCCTTCGGGGTTCCCCCTTCCGCCTCTCTTGCGATCGCAGAGTTCGACCCCCGGGGGCCTTGCGTCGGTTGCTGTGTCACCGGCTTCCTCTTCGGGGTTTTTCGGGGTTCAGTGCCTTGGCGCCTACCCGAGCCCTCGCTCGATGTGTACACGGATGCGTCGTCTCTCGGCTGGGGTTTTGTGACCAGTGCTCACCAGGCCGGCCAGGGGCGTTGGGATCCGTCCTTCCGTCGAGCTCACAGCACGGTGCGGGAGTTCGCGGCAGTGTGCTTTGCTCTGGGGAGGATTCGAGTGGCCCGCGGATCGACGATTCGGCTCCATTCGGACTGCTCTCCGGTGGTTCATTGCCTGAACCGCGGGGGTTCGATGCGGTCCTTGTCTCTTTGGGGTTGGTCACTTCGGGTGACTCGTCTGCTGAGTTCTTGTGGTTTGGCTCTCCTGGCGGTTCACGTACGGGGCGTGTCCAACGTCTTGGCCGATGCCCTGTCTCGCTTCGTTCCCCTCTCCACGGAGTGGACGGTCGACGACGAGTCCTTCCGTTGGCTTTGCCAGACGTTCGGGCGCCCCGAGGTGGACCTCTTCGCGTCGGCGTGGTCGCGGCATCTTCCCATTTATGCGGCGCCCTTCCTTGATCGCGAGGCCGTCGGGGTCGATGCCTTTCGGCTAGACTGGTCGAGGTAGGGGTTCCTGTACCTCTTTCCCCCGGTTCGGCTGTTGCTCCAGGTCCTGACTCGCTTAGAGACTTACCAGGAGAGAGTTGTCCCTTGGTGGCCGGCCCAGCCTTGGTTTCAGGCGCTGGTTGCTCGGTGTCCGAACCCGAGGGTTTTCCCGCGGCTCTGCCTCTTTCAGCAGATCGGGCCGGTACGTCACGTGGCTGGTTCAATCTTCTCCTCGAGTCTTTGCGTATGGTTTTTTTTGACTCGAGTCTATCATCATCTATATGGTGATCAGGTGGCCTCCTTGTTGGTGTCCCACCTGAGGGCTTCTTCTCGGCGGCAGTATGAAGTTTCCTGGCGGTCCTTCCGTTTCTTTTTGCGTCTTCGTCGTGTTAGTTCCTTGTCTGTTCGGGTGGTCTTGTCCTTCCTCTCGTGGTTGTTTCAGGACCGTCATCTTATGCCTAACACTGTCGCTTCGTATCGTGCAGCGCTGGCGGAGCCGCTTCAGCTTGCTTTTGGTATCGATGTTACGGCTGCGCCGTTTCGCAAGCTGTCTCGTGCATTGTTTCACCTCCGGCCTGCTCATGCGTCGCCTGAGCCGTCCTGGTCTTTGGACAGAGTGCTCGCTTTCCTTTCGTCTCCTCGTTTCGTTGTGGCCCCTTCGGTCCAGGATTGTTTTTCCAAGGCACTTTTCTTGTTGGTTTTGGCCTCTGGGGGGTCGGGTAGGGGAGCTTCATCCTCTCCTCGGGTGCAGGGGTTTCTGCTCTTTTGGTCGTGGTGATTGTTTTGTTCGTTTGCAGCCGTCTCCTTCTTTTCTGGCGAAGAATGAGACTGCTGCGTTCCGTGCCGGAGGGGTCCATGGGTGGTTGATGCTTGGTTGGTCAGGCCGGGGGTGCATCATGTTTTGTGTCCGGTTGTGGCGCTTCGCCGTTATTTGCGTGCCACAGCTTCTGTGTCCGGGAACGCGCTGTGGGTTGATCCGGTTTCCCTTCTTCCCTGTTTGCGGGTTCGGGTCTTCCAGGTCGCCCGCAGGGTTATTAAGTCCAGCCAGCCTGCGGTCTATCCCCGTGCCCATGACGTTCGTAAGTTCGCTGCTCTTGCTGCCATCTTTGGGAATATGTCTTGGTCTTATATTCGGGCGCGGGGATTTTGGCGGTCGAACAGGGTCCTGGCTGCTCGTTACCTTGTGAATGTCCCTGGCCTCGTCGGGCCTGTGTTGCTTTGGGTCGGCGGTTGCAGCCAGTTGTCTCGGCTTCGAGTTGAGGTGTGAGCGATGACTGCTTCCCGGGTAAGTCCCTCTTTTTTCTGTCTGTGGGTAGTTAGCTCCAGGGAGCCGACGGGGCTCCCCCCAGAAAACCAGCGTTGAATGTAATGAAACGCCATTTTCTGGGTGAGTCCCGGAGGCTCCCCGGCATCCCTCCCTCCCTCCGGTCGGCGTTTTTTCGCGTTTTAAACATCCAGCCTCAAGAACTGAGGTGTGGGTAGCCGGCGTGGGGGGTCTGGGGCTCCCCCTTCCCCCTCCTGGGGAGGGGGGAGCTGCGCAGACAGCGGCGCGGCGGTGTGTGACGTCACACTAGTTTGCTTGTTTTCGGTTGGGGAGTTCTATCCACTAGTTCGGTTTTTGGTAGCAATTTTAACCAGAATAGGGGTTTGTTTTGAGGCGCTTACCTTTCTGGGTGCCTGTTCCGGTCGATGGCAGACATAGAATGCTTCCAACCACACGGGGGCTTCTATAGGCCATTGCTCCCCTTGCCTCTCTGAGGGGGCCCGGTTCTGGCCGTGGTCCCCGGTAGGCCTAAGAACTCCATACACATGACTGATGCCAAAGTCTGACATTAGCATATCAGCCTGGGATAGCTCCGGGGAGCCTCCGGGACTCACCCAGAAAATGGCGTTTCATTACATTCAACGCTGTTTTTTTTTTTAATTTTTAAATTTAATTGTAATTTGATTTATACATCATTTATTGTAATTCATTTTGAGCTCATTTTGTTTTTTTAAGTTCATACTAATTATAGGTTCACCATTAAGCTATATTAAATAATTTATTTTTAAGATTATTTTTACTTTACGATTATTATTTGTCTTTATTTTTTTGCTATATATTATTCTTGTCAGTCTACTGATTTTTTCTTCTCTCTTAACCTAACTACTGTATCCTTCCTGGCTTTCTATGGGGATCTTTACTCTACTTCTAATTGTTTCTATTTTTTGTGTACCTATGTTTTTCGTTGTGTTTTGCTATAATTACTTTCTATTTACAGTAGATTTATTATTTAACTATTCCTATAATTGTTTATCTTATTGTATCGTGACATTATTGTATCTATATGCTTACTGATATTGATCCTGATCGAAATATTCTGTCCCATACCCACACAAATCAGCACATTGATCATCATTATTGCAGGTATTACACAGAAAATCTTGCAAAAACAAACTCCTAAATAGCACCTGCTCATAAATAAATAAATAAATAAATAAATAAATGTTTATTTAGGTAAGGTACATACATACAAGAGATTTTACAAAGATTGATAGATTTATAGATAGAGCTAGTACATACAATGCCTAAAGCTACTATTACGCAAAGCGTTTCAGGCATGAAAAACATTAATGACTAAAGCTTAATACTAATTGAGTATAAAGAATAAAATGTGTTGAGAACAAATAAAGATAACGATAAAAAAGGGGGGAACATGGCTGAAAAAGCAGCACAAATACAATAATGTCGACAAACAGCGTTGTTTAAAAAAAACAGACTTGGGTTGACAATAGAGTTTATTAGGTAGTGCTTCGTTTTTATCTCCCCCTCGTTGTCGCCGTGAGGGGGCTTGGTGGGCAGCTGCCGGAGTGTGATGCTCTGTCGATCAGTCCTGTCCTTTTGCTGCCTTTACCAATTTTGCCAGGCCCCTTTTCCTTTTACTCGTGTTTCATTTTTCTCCCCCATCTATCAAATTGTCATTTCCTGCCGACCTTTTGCCTGTTTTGATTATTCTTTCGACCTTCTTTTGTTTTGACGCTCGGGAGTTTGAGGAGGCATACTCTTGCACCTGTAGAACTGTAGTACCCAACGTCTCGAGCGAGGGGACCCTTTTATTGTCAATCCTCCTTTCGTCACTGAACTCGCTCTCGACGGACTCACGGTTCTTAAGGTGGCGTTTGTGGGGCGTATACTCCCGACACACCCCTGGGGGACCCCGGCAAGATCGGCGATAGCTTCTTGTTGGGTGTCCTGCCTCTAATTGTGGCTCCATGGTGGGTGTGGGGGCACATTCGTGAATGAAAGTTTTTCCTCGTTTTCATGGCTAATAATGTTTCCCTTGAATTTTCTCAGGCTCGTGGGGTGGGCGACCAAGCCCCCAAGTCGGACTGTGTTGGAAGACCAGGCCTTGTAGCCCCTGCTGCATTGGGCCCCGACGACCTGACTACGCCCCTCAGCTCCCTTCCCTCCTCTGCGGTAGGGTCGAATCCCCAGCCCCCATTGGTGACCACCTCGTCCCCTGGCACGGCTCCGTCTCTCATTGTGACTACTGCGCCTTTTACCCCCATGAACTCCGGGGGTTCTCAACGCTGTTCCTGCCACGGCCGCACTCGCACGATCCCTTCCCGTAATACTACTTACAATGCCTTGTTTGGTCCCGCTATGTGGGCTAAATACTTTGATCTCCATTATCTGCATTCTACTCCTCCTGACGATTTCTCCCTCCATAAACACCTTGTTGATTCAGTAGATGCCTCTGTTACTTTTAACTCCACCTGTTACGGTACGCTTTTCGTCGCTGCTCCTTTTCAGGATGCAGCTACTCGCTTAGCCGCTATGTCCTGCATTGGAGATACCCCTGTTCGGGTCTCCAAGAACGCAAGGTTAAATGCCAGTGTTGGCACTGTTCTCCTCCTGCACCATGTTGCAACTGATGTTCGGGACCTCAACGATTGCCATGAGATATTAAACATATAGTCTCCGTGGTTATTGTCCGTGGTATAGTTATAGTCTCCATGGTGTAGTGGTAAGACACTCGCCTGGCGTTCCGCGAGCGCTATGTCATGGGTTCGTATCCTGGCCGGGGAGGATTTACTGGGCGCAATTCCTTAACTGTAGCCTCTGTTTAACGCAACAGTAAAATGTGTACTTGGATGAAAAAACGATTCTTCGCGGCAGGGGATCGTATTCCAGGGACCTGCCCGAAACGCTACGCATACTAGTGGCTGTACAAGAATGTAACAACTCTTGTATATATCTCAAAAAAAAAAAAATATCCTCGAAGCCCAAGGCCATTCTGTCCTCCAGGTGGACACGTTTACTCGAGCCCCTCGTGGTCATCGCCGTCAGCCCTTTCGAGTTGTAAAACTCACCTTTGATAGTAGGGCCCTTCCGCCCTCTATTATTCTTGCTGGTGCCAGATGCTCCGTTCAGGAGTACATTCCCTCTCCTAGACTATGCAATAAGTGTTGGAAGTTTGGGCACGGTGTCCTCAAATGCACCAGTACTGTGTATCTGTGCCCCTTGTGTGGGGACGATAGTCATTCTAAGTCCGAGTGCACTTCTCCCCAGGCTCGCTGCCTCAATTGCGGTGAAGCCCACCCTACCTTCTCACGCTCGTGTATGCACTACAAACTCGAGGAAGCCGTCCTCAACTTGAAGCACCGTGATCGTCTGTCTTTTCCTGAAGCGAGACGCCAAGTTCGTCGTCTCGCCCCTTCGTGGGCGTCTCCTACGCTCGCGTGTTGCGTTCTACCTCTCCTTGTCCTTCCTGTCTTCCTCAGTCTCACAACTGTTTCCAGGCCTTAAACCCGACCACACCCACCACCTCCTCCCCTATTCCTTTGCCTCCTGTCCCGGATGGTCTCCCTCCCGGTTCTCCGTCTGGGATTTCCCCCCTTCCTACCCAGTCCGCCATATCTCCTTTGTCTTCTTCCCCATCTCCCCCCACTTTTTGTTCCCGACCCTCCCACCAGTCTCTTGACCCTCCACGTCACCTGTCTGTCCAGGCTGATATCCATCATCCTCCCAGCAATCTTCGTGTTGTTCGCTCTCGTTCCTCTTCTCCTGCTGAGACCATTGAGTCTGTCGCCCGGTACCGCAATTGAGGCAGCGGGCCTGGGGAGAAGTGCACTCCAACTTAGAGTGACCCTCGCTTCCACACAGGGGACAGAGAGAGACAGGACTAGAGCATTTGAGGGCACCATGCCCAAACTTCCAGCACTTACCGCAGAGCCTTGGAGAGGGAATATATTCCTGAACGGAGCACCTGGCACCAGCAAGAATAACAGAGGATGGAAGGGTCCTACCATCAAAGGTAACCTTTACAACCCGAAGAGGCAGACGGCGATGACCACGATGGGGACGAGTAAATGTATCCACCTGGAGGACAGAATGACCCTGGGCCTCGAGGACATGCTTGATATCCTCGTGGCAGTCCCTGAGATCCCTAACACCAGTCGCAACATGGTGCAGGAGAACAGTGCCCACACTGGCATTCAACCGGGCGTTCTTAGAGACCTGAACAGGGATTTCACCAAGGCAGGATAAGGCGGCCAAGCGAGTGGCCGCATCCTGAGAAGCAGCAACGACACGGGTACCAAGACGAGTGGGGTTGAAGGTGACAGAGGCATCCACGGAGTCAACAAGATGCCTATGAAGGGAAAAATCATCAGGAGTTGAGTCCAAAGGTTGGAGGTCAAAGTATTCAGTCCATGTAGCAGGACCAAACAAAGCATGGAACGAAGGAGGATGGGAAGGGAGCATACGAGAGCGGCTGTGGCGGGTACGGCGATGAGAACCCGTAGAGAGACGGGTTGAAAGGTTCAGTAGTTGCAAGAAGAGATGGAGCCGTGCAAGGGGACGAGACGGTCACCACAGCAGGCTTGGGGCTCGTTAAAAGTTAAAGCACGACAGAGGCGAGAGTGAGGATGCTGTAAGGATTGCGCAAGATAGCGAAGACTGTAGCGATCCTGGAGAGACAGAAAGCCAGTGTCAGCGTACAAGCTGAGGGTAGGAGTTGAACGAAAAGCACCAGAGCTGAGGCGCAACCCAGTATGGTGCAAAGGATCAAGACGGCGAAGAGTAAAAGGAGAAGCAGAAGAGTATGAAGGGCAACCATAATCGAGCTTAGACAGGATGAGAGAGGAATGCAAATAGAGGAGCGTGCGCTTATCCGCTCCCCAAGAAGTATGGGACAAAACCTTAAGTAGGTTAAGGGCCTTAGAGCATTCAACACGGAGGTAAGAGACATGGGGCGACCAAGACAAACGAGTGTCAAAGAATAACCCCAAAAGCTTCGTGGAATCTTTGTACTCAAGGAGATGACCATAAAGTGACAAAGAGGGACGAAGAACGACCCGCTTCTGAGTAAAAATCATGGCACAAGTCTTAGTAGTAGAGAACTTGAAGCCATGATCGATGGCCCAAGATGAATCGGCATCAATCCAATCGCAAGTTGAAACCGCTGTTGAAGGAGAGGCGAATCATCACCTGGACAGCAAAGAGTAAGATCATCAACATAGAGAGCGGAGAAGATGCCAGAAGGAAGGGAGGAAAGGAGACCATTGAGGGCAACCAGAAAAAGAGTAGTACTCAGGACACAACCTTAGGGCACACCTTCATACTGCCAAAAAGAGGCAAAGAGAGCGGCACCAAGCCTGACTCGAAAGGTACGACGAGAGAGAAAGTTTTGAAGGAAGAGAGGGAGATTACCACGAAGGCCAAAAGAACGAAGTTGGGACAAAATTTGGTATCTCCAAGTCGTGTCATAAGCCTTTTCCAGGTCAAAAAGGACAGCAACAACGGAGGTCTTCGCAGCAAAAGCAGTACGAATATAGACCTCCAAGTTTACCAGGACATCAGTCGTGCTGCGGCACTTGCGAAAACCAAATTGAGAAGGAGAGAGGTGGTGATGGTGTTCCAAGAACCCCATCAGACGGACATTTACCATACACTCAAACAGCTTGTAAACACATCTCGTGAGAGCAATAGGGCGGAAGTCCTTAGGGGACGTACCGAGAGACCCTGGTTTTCAAATAGGGAGTAAAACGGCATCGAGCTAGTCCTCAGGGACAGATGACGACTCCCAGACCTGGTTATACAAATTCAGTAAATACTGAAACGTGTACGGAGGGAGATGGCGAAGCATCTCATAATGAACGTCAACCGAGCCCACTGCCGTAGATCCGCACTTCGGCAGACCGAAGTGTTGGGTGGTTGTGTCTGAGGCAGTGTTGGGTGGTGGTGTCTGAGGCAGTGTTGGGTGGTGGTGTCTGAGGAAGTGTTGAGTGGTGGTGTCTGAGGCAGTGTTGGGTGGTGGTGTCTGAGGCAGTGTTGGGTGGTGGTGTCTGAGGCAGTGTTGGGTGGTGGTGTCTGAGGCAGTGTTGGGTGTTGGTGTCTGCGGCAGTGTTGGGTGGTGGTGTCTGCGGCAGTGTTGGGTGGTGGTGTCGGAGGCAGTGTTGGGTGGTGGTGTCTGAGGCAGTGTTGGGTGGTGGTGTCTGAGGCAGTGTTGGGTGGTGGTGTCTGAGGCAGTGTTGGGTGGTGGTGTCTGAGGCAGTGTTGGGTGTTGGTGTCTGCGGCAGTGTTGGGTGGTGGTGTCTGCGGCAGTGTTGGGTGGTGGTGTCTGAGGCAGTGTTGGGTGGTGGTGTCTGAGGCAGTGTTGGGTGGTGGTGTCTGAGGCAGTGTTGGGTGGTGGTGTCTGAGGCAGTGTTGGGTGGTGGTGTCTGAGGCAGTGTTGGGTGGTGGTGTCTGAGGCAGTGTTGGGTGGTGGTGTCTGAGGCAGTGTTGGGTGGTGGTGTCTCAGGCAGTGTTGGGTGGTGGTGTCTGCGGCAGTGTTGGATGGTGGTGTCTGCGGCAGTGTTGGGTGGTCGTTTCTGAGGCAAATTGGGTGTTGGTGTCTGAGGCAGTGTTGGGTGGTGGTGTCTGAAATAGTGTTGGGTTGTGGTGTCTGAGGAAGTGATGGGTAGTGCTGTCTGAGGCAGTGTTGGGTGGTGGTGTCTGAGGCAGTGGTTGTGTGGTGGTGTCTGAGAGTGTTGGGTGGTGGTGTCTGAGATAGTGTTGGGTGGTGGTGTCTGTGGCAGTGGTTGGGTGGTTGTGTCTGAGGCAATGGTTGTGTGGTTGTGTCTGAGATAGTGTTGGGTGGTGGTGTCTGAGATAGTGTTGGGTGGTGGTATCTGATGTAGTGTTGGGTTGTGGTGTCTGAGACATTGTTGGGTGATGGTGTCTGTTGCAGTGTTTTATAGTGGTGTCTGAGGCAGTGTTGGGTGGTGGTGTCTGGGGCAGTGTTTGGTGGTGGTGTCTGAGGCAGTGTTGGGAGATTGTGTCTGAGGCAGTGTGGGTGATGGTGTCTAAGGATATGGTTGTGTGGTGGTGTCTGAGGCAGTATTGGGTGGTGGTGTCTGAGGCAGTGTTGGGTGGTAGTGTTTGAGGCAGTGGTTGTGTGGTGGTATATGAGGAATTGTTGGGTGATGGTGTCTGAGGCAGTGTTGGGTGGTGGTGTCTGTGGCAGTGGTTGGGTGGTGGTGTCTGAGGCAGTAGTTAGGTGGTGGTGTTTGAGGCAGTGTTGGGTTGTGTTGCGTGAGGCAGTGTTGGGTGGTGGTGTCTGAGGCAGTGTTGGGTGGTGGTGTCTGAGGCAGTGTTGGGTGTTGGTGTCTTAGGCAGTGTTGGGTGTTGGTGTCTGAGGCAGTGTTTGGTGGTGGTGTCTGAGGCAGTGTTCGGTAGTGGTGTCTGAGGCAGTGTTGGATGGTTATGTCTGAGGCAGTGTTGGGTGTTGGTGTCTGAGGCAGTGTTGGGTGGTGGTGTCTGAGGCAGTGTTGGGTGTTGGTGTCTGAGGCAGTGTTGGGTGGTGGTGTCTGAGGCAGTGTTCGGTAGTGGTGTCTGAGGCAGTGTTGGTTGGTGGTGTCTGAGGCATTGCTGGGTAGTGGTGTCTGATACAATGTTTGGTTATTGTGTCTGAGGTAGTGTTGGGTGGTGGTGTCTGAGGCAGTGTTGGGTAGTGGTGCCTGAGACAGTGTTGGGTGGTAGTGTCTGAGGCAGTGTTGGGTGGTAGTGTCTGAGACAGTGTTGGGTGGTGGTGTCTGAGGCAGGGTTGGGTGGTGGTGTCTGAGGCAGTGTTGGGTGGTGGAGTCTGAGACAGTGATGGGAGGTGAAGTCTGCGGCAGTGTTGGGTGGTGGTGTCTGAGGCATTAGTTGGGTGGTGGTGTCTGAGGTAGTGGTTGGGTGGTGGTGTCTGAGGCAGTGTTGGGTGGTAGTGTCTGAGGCAGTGTTGGGTGGTGGAGTCTGAGGTAGTTTTAAGTGGTGGTATCTGAGGCATTAGTTGGGTGGTGGTGTCTGAGGCAGTGGTTGGGTGGTGGTGTCTGAGGCAGTGTTGGGTGGTGGTGTCTGAGGCAGTGTTGGGTGGTGGTGTCTGAGGCAGTGGATGGGTGGTGGTGTTTAAAGCAGGGGATGGGTGGTGGTGTCTGAGCCAGTGTTGGGTGGTGGTGCCTGAGACAGTGTTGGGTTGTGGTGTCTGAGGAAATGTTGGGTGGTGGTGCCTGAGACAGTGTTAAGTTGTGGTGTCTGAGGAAATGTTGGGTGGTTGTGTCTGGGGTAGTGTTGGGTGGTGGTGTCTGGGGCAATGTTGGGAGGTTGTGTCTGAGGCAGTGTTGAGTGGTGGTGTCTGAGGAAGTGTTGGGTAGTGGTGTCTGAGGCAGTGTTGGGTGTTGGTGTCTGAGGCAGGATTGGGTGGTGGTGTCTGAGGCAGTGTTGGGTGGTGGTGTCTGAGGCAGTGTTGGGTGTTGGTGTCTGAGGCAGGATTGGGTGGTGGTGTCTGAGGCAGTGGATGGGTGGTGGTGTCTGAGGCAGTGTTGGGTGGTTATGTCTGAGGCAGTGTTGGGTGTTGGTGTCTGAGGCAGTGTTGGGTGGTGGTGTCTGAGGCAGTGTTGGGTGTTGGTGTCTGAGGCAGTGTTGGGTGGTGGTGTCTGAGGCAGTGTTCGGTAGTGGTGTCTGAGGCAGTGTTGGTTGGTGGTGTCTGAGGCATTGCTGGGTAGTGGTGTCTGATACAATGTTTGGTTATTGTGTCTGAGGTAGTGTTGGGTGGTGGTGTCTGAGGCAGTGTTGGGTAGTGGTGCCTGAGACAGTGTTGGGTGGTAGTGTCTGAGGCAGTGTTGGGTGGTAGTGTCTGAGACAGTGTTGGGTGGTGGTGTCTGAGGCAGGGTTGGGTGGTGGTGTCTGAGGCAGTGTTGGGTGGTGGTGTCTGAGGCATTAGTTGGGTGGTGGTGTCTGAGGCAGTGGTTGGGTGGTGGTGTCTGAGGCAGTGTTGGGTGGTAGTGTCTGAGGCAGTGTTGGGTGGTGGAGTCTGAGGTAGTTTTAAGTGGTGGTGTCTGAGGCATTAGTTGGGTGGTGGTGTCTGAGGCAGTGGTTGGGTGGTGGTGTCTGAGGCAGTGTTGGGTGGTGGTGTCTGAGGCAGTGTTGGGTGGTGGTGTCTGAGGCAGTGGATGGGTGGTGGTGTTTAAAGCAGGGGATGGGTGGTGGTGTCTGAGCCAGTGTTGGGTGGTGGTGCCTGAGACAGTGTTGGGTTGTGGTGTCTGAGGAAATGTTGGGTGGTGGTGCCTGAGACAGTGTTGGGTTGTGGTGTCTGAGGAAATGTTGGGTGGTTGTGTCTGGGGTAGTGTTGGGTGGTGGTGTCTGGGGCAATGTTGGGAGGTTGTGTCTGAGGCAGTGTTGAGTGGTGGTGTCTGAGGAAGTGTTGGGTAGTGGTGTCTGAGGCAGTGTTGGGTGTTGGTGTCTGAGGCAGGATTGGGTGGTGGTGTCTGAGGCAGTGTTGGGTGGTGGTGTCTGAGGCAGTGTTGGGTGTTGGTGTCTGAGGCAGGATTGGGTGGTGGTGTCTGAGGCAGTGGATGGGTGGTGGTGTCTGAGGCAGTGGATGGGTGGTGGTGTCTGAGGCAGTGGATGTGTGGTGGTGTCTGAGGCAGTGGATGGGTGGTGGTGTCTGAGGCAGTGCATGGGTGGTGGTGTTTGAGGCAGTGGATGGGTGGTGGTGTCTGAGACAGTGGATGGGTGGTGGTGTCTGAGGAAGTGGATGGGTGGTGGTGTCTGAGGCAGTGGATGGGTGGTGGTGTCTGAGGCAGTGGATGGGTGGTGGTGTCTGAGGCAGTGGATGGGTGGTGGTGTCTGAGGCAGTGGATGGGTGGTGGTGTCTGAGGCAGTGGATGGGTGGTGGTGTCTGAGGCAGTGTTGGGTGGTTGCGTCTGAGGCAGTGTTGGGTGGTGGTGTCTGAGGCAGTGTTGGGAGGTGGTGTCTGAGGCATTAGTTGGGTGGTGGTGTCTGAGGCAGTGTTGGGAGGTGGTGTCTGAGGCATTAGTTGGGTGGTGGTGTCTGAGGCAGTTGTTGGGTGGTGGTGTCTGAGGCAGTGTTGGGTGGTAGTGTCTGAGGCAATGTTATGTGATGGTGTCTGAGGCAGTGTTGGGTGGTTGTTCCTGAGGCAGTGGATGGGTCCTGGTGTCTGAGATGGTTTTGGGTGGTGGTGTCTGAGGCAGTGTCGGGGGTGGTGTCTGAGGCAGTGTTGGGTGGTGGTGTCTGGGGCAGTGTTGGGTGGTGGTGTCTGATGTAGTGTTGGGTGGTGGTGTCTGATGTAGTGTTGGGTGGAGGTGTCTGAGGCAGGGTTGGGTGGTGGTGTCTGAGGCAGTGTTGGGTGGTGGTGACTGTGGCAGTGTTGGGTGGTGGTGACTGTGGCAGTGTTGACTTGTGATGTCTGATGCAGTGTTGGGTGGTGGTGTCTGAGGCAGTGTCGAGTGTGGTGTCTGAGGCAGTGTTGGGTGGTGGTGTCTGGGGCAGTGATGGGTGGTGGTGTCTGAGGCAGTGTCGGGGGATGGTGTCTGAGGCAGTGTTAGGTGGTGGTGTCTGAGTCAGTGTTGGGTGGTGGTGTCTGGGGCAGTGTTGGGTGGTGGTGTCTGATGTAGTGTTGGGTGGAGGTGTCTGAGGCAGGGTTGGGTGGTGGTGTCTGAGGCAGTGTTGGGTGGTGGTGACTGTGGCAGTGTTGGGTGGTGGTGACTGTGGCAGTGTTGAGTTGTGATGTCTGATGCAGTGTTGGGTGGTGGTGTCTGAAATAGTGTTGGGTTGTGGTGTCTGAGGAAGTGATGGGTAGTGCTGTCTGAGGCAGTGTTGGGTGGTGGTGTCTGAGTCAGTGGTTGTGTGGTGGTGTCTGAGAGTGTTGGGTGGTGGTGTCTGAGATAGTGTTGGGTGGTGGTGTCTGTGGCAGTGGTTGGGTGGTTGTGTCTGAGGCAATGGTTGTGTGGTTGTGTCTGAGATAGTGTTGGGTGGTGGTGTCTGAGATAGTGTTGGGTGGTGGTATCTGATGTAGTGTTGGGTTGTGGTGTCTGAGTCATTGTTGGGTGATGGTGTCTGTTGCAGTGTTTTGTGGTGGTGTCTGAGGCAGTGTTGGGTGGTGGTGTCTGGGGCAGTGTTGGGAAATTGTGTCTGAGGCAGTGTTGGGTTTTAGTGTCTAAGGCAGTGTTGGGTGGTGGTGTCTGAGGCAGTGTTGGGTGGTGTTGTCTAAGGCAATGTTGGGTGGTGGTTTCTGAGATTGTGTTGGATGGTGGTGTCTGAGGCAGTGTTGCGTGGTGGTGTCTGAGGCAGTGGATGGGTGGTGGAGTCTGAGATAGTGTTGGGTGGTAGTGTCTGAGGTAGTTTTAGGTGGTGGTATCTGGATTAGTGTTGGGTGGTGGTGTCTGAGGCAGTGTTGGGTGGTGGAGTCTGCGGCAGTGTTGGGTGGTGGTGTCTAAGGCAGTGTTGGTTGGTGGTTGTGTCAGAGGCAGTGTTGGGTGGTTGTGTCAGAGGCAGTGTTGGGTGGTGGTGTCTGAGGCTTTAGTTGGGTGGTGGTGTCTGAGGCAGTGGTTGGGCGGTGGTGTCTGAGGCAGTGTTGGGTTGTAGTGTCTGAGGCAGTGTAGGGTGGTGGTGTCTGAGGCAGTGGATGGGTGGTAGTGTCTGAGGCAGTGCTGTGTGGTGGTGAGTGTGGCAATGTTGGGAGGTGATGTCTGAGGCAGTGTTGGGTGGTGGTGTCTGAGGCAGTGTTGGGTGGTGGGGTCTGATGTAGTGTTGGGTTTTGGTGTCTGAGGCAGTGTTGGGTGGTGGTGTCTGAGGCAGTGTTGGGTGGTGGTGTCTGAGGCGGTGTTGGGTGGGAGTGTCTGAAATAGTGTTGGGTTGTGGTGTCTGTGGAAGTGATGGGAAGTGCTGTCTGAGGCAGTGTTGGGTGGTGGTGTCTGAGGCAGTGGTTGTGTGTTGGTGTCTGAGATAGTGTTGGGTGGTGATGTCTGTGGCAGTGGTTGGGTGGTTGTGTCTGAGGCAGTGGTTGTGTGGTTGTGTCTGAGATAGTGTTGGGTGGTGGTGTCTGAGATAGTGTTGGGTGGTGGTGTCTGAGATAGTGTTGGGTGGTGGTGTCTGTGGCAGTGGTGGTGTCTGAGATAGTGTTGGGTGGTGGTGTCTGTGGCAGTGGTTGTGTGGTGGTGTCTGAGGCAGTGTTGGGTGGTGGTGTCTAAGGCAGTGTTGGGTGGTGTCTGATGTAGTGTTGGGTGGTGGTGTCTGAGGCAGTGGAAGTGTGGTGGTGTCTGATGTAGTATTGGATGGTGGTGTCTGAGGCAGTGTTGGGTGGTTGTGTCTGAGGCAGTGTTGGATAGTGGTATATAAGGAATTGTTGGGTGGTGGAGTCTGAGGGAGTGATGGGTGGTGGTGTCTGAGGCAGTGTTGGGTGGTGGTGTCTGAGGCAGTGTTGGGTGGTGGTGTCTGAGGCAGTGTTGGGTGGTGGTGTCTGAGGCAGTGTTGGGTGGTGGTGACTGTGGCAGTGTTGGGTGGTGGTGACTGTGGCAGTGTTGAGTTGTGATGTCTGATGCAGTGTTGGGTGGTGGTGTCTGAAATAGTGTTGGGTTGTGGTGTCTGAGGAAGTGATGGGTAGTGCTGTCTGAGGCAGTGTTGGGTGGTGGTGTCTGAGGCAGTGGTTGTGTGGTGGTGTCTGAGAGTGTTGGGTGGTGGTGTCTGAGATAGTGTTGGGTGGTGGTGTCTGTGGCAGTGGTTGGGTGGTTGTGTCTGAGGCAATGGTTGTGTGGTTGTGTCTGAGATAGTGTTGGGTGGTGGTGTCTGAGATAGTGTTGGGTGGTGGTATCTGATGTAGTGTTGGGTTGTGGTGTCTGAGACATTGTTGGGTGATGGTGTCTGTTGCAGTGTTTTGTAGTGGTGTCTGAGGCAGTGTTGGGTGGTGGTGTCTGGGGCAGTGTTTGGTGGTGGTGTCTGAGGCAGTGTTGGGAGATTGTGTCTGAGGCAGTGTGGGTGATGGTGTCTAAGGATATGGTTGTGTGGTGGTGTCTGAGGCAGTATTGGGTGGTGGTGTCTGAGGCAGTGTTGGGTGGTAGTGTTTGAGGCAGTGGTTGTGTGGTGGTATATGAGGAATTGTTGGGTGATGGTGTCTGAGGCAGTGTTGGGTGGTGGTGTCTGTGGCAGTGGTTGGGTGGTGGTGTCTGAGGCAGTAGTTAGGTGGTGGTGTTTGAGGCAGTGTTGGGTTGTGTTGCGTGAGGCAGTATTGGGTGGTGGTGTCTGAGGCAGTGTTGGGTGGTGGTGTCTGAGGCAGTGTTGGGTGTTGGTGTCTTAGGCAGTGTTGGGTGTTGGTGTCTGAGGCAGTGTTTGGTGGTGGTGTCTGAGGCAGTGTTCGGTAGTGGTGTCTGAGGCAGTGTTGGATGGTTATGTCTGAGGCAGTGTTGGGTGTTGGTGTCTGAGGCAGTGTTGGGTGGTGGTGTCTGAGGCAGTGTTGGGTGTTGGTGTCTGAGGCAGTGTTGGGTGGTGGTGTCTGAGGCAGTGTTCGGTAGTGGTGTCTGAGGCAGTGTTGGTTGGTGGTGTCTGAGGCATTGCTGGGTAGTGGTGTCTGATACAATGTTTGGTTATTGTGTCTGAGGTAGTGTTGGGTGGTGGTGTCTGAGGCAGTGTTGGGTAGTGGTGCCTGAGACAGTGTTGGGTGGTAGTGTCTGAGGCAGTGTTGGGTGGTAGTGTCTGAGACAGTGTTGGGTGGTGGTGTCTGAGGCAGGGTTGGGTGGTGGTGTCTGAGGCAGTGTTGGGTGGTGGAGTCTGAGACAGTGATGGGAGGTGAAGTCTGCGGCAGTGTTGGGTGGTGGTGTCTGAGGCATTAGTTGGGTGGTGGTGTCTGAGGTAGTGGTTGGGTGGTGGTGTCTGAGGCAGTGTTGGGTGGTAGTGTCTGAGGCAGTGTTGGGTGGTGGAGTCTGAGGTAGTTTTAAGTGGTGGTGTCTGAGGCATTAGTTGGGTGGTGGTGTCTGAGGCAGTGGTTGGGTGGTGGTGTCTGAGGCAGTGTTGGGTGGTGGTGTCTGAGGCAGTGTTGGGTGGTGGTGTCTGAGGCAGTGGATGGGTGGTGGTGTTTAAAGCAGGGGATGGGTGGTGGTGTCTGAGCCAGTGTTGGGTGGTGGTGCCTGAGACAGTGTTGGGTTGTGGTGTCTGAGGAAATGTTGGGTGGTGGTGCCTGAGACAGTGTTAAGTTGTGGTGTCTGAGGAAATGTTGGGTGGTTGTGTCTGGGGTAGTGTTGGGTGGTGGTGTCTGGGGCAATGTTGGGAGGTTGTGTCTGAGGCAGTGTTGAGTGGTGGTGTCTGAGGAAGTGTTGGGTAGTGGTGTCTGAGGCAGTGTTGGGTGTTGGTGTCTGAGGCAGGATTGGGTGGTGGTGTCTGAGGCAGTGTTGGGTGGTGGTGTCTGAGGCAGTGTTGGGTGTTGGTGTCTGAGGCAGGATTGGGTGGTGGTGTCTGAGGCAGTGGATGGGTGGTGGTGTCTGAGGCAGTGTTGGGTGGTTATGTCTGAGGCAGTGTTGGGTGTTGGTGTCTGAGGCAGTGTTGGGTGGTGGTGTCTGAGGCAGTGTTGGGTGTTGGTGTCTGAGGCAGTGTTGGGTGGTGGTGTCTGAGGCAGTGTTCGGTAGTGGTGTCTGAGGCAGTGTTGGTTGGTGGTGTCTGAGGCATTGCTGGGTAGTGGTGTCTGATACAATGTTTGGTTATTGTGTCTGAGGTAGTGTTGGGTGGTGGTGTCTGAGGCAGTGTTGGGTAGTGGTGCCTGAGACAGTGTTGGGTGGTAGTGTCTGAGGCAGTGTTGGGTGGTAGTGTCTGAGACAGTGTTGGGTGGTGGTGTCTGAGGCAGGGTTGGGTGGTGGTGTCTGAGGCAGTGTTGGGTGGTGGTGTCTGAGGCATTAGTTGGGTGGTGGTGTCTGAGGCAGTGGTTGGGTGGTGGTGTCTGAGGCAGTGTTGGGTGGTGGTGTCTGAGGCAGTGTTGGGTGGTGGTGTCTGAGGCAGTGGATGGGTGGTGGTGTTTAAAGCAGGGGATGGGTGGTGGTGTCTGAGCCAGTGTTGGGTGGTGGTGCCTGAGACAGTGTTGGGTTGTGGTGTCTGAGGAAATGTTGGGTGGTGGTGCCTGAGACAGTGTTGGGTTGTGGTGTCTGAGGAAATGTTGGGTGGTTGTGTCTGGGGTAGTGTTGGGTGGTGGTGTCTGGGGCAATGTTGGGAGGTTGTGTCTGAGGCAGTGTTGAGTGGTGGTGTCTGAGGAAGTGTTGGGTAGTGGTGTCTGAGGCAGTGTTGGGTGTTGGTGTCTGAGGCAGGATTGGGTGGTGGTGTCTGAGGCAGTGTTGGGTGGTGGTGTCTGAGGCAGTGTTGGGTGTTGGTGTCTGAGGCAGGATTGGGTGGTGGTGTCTGAGGCAGTGGATGGGTGGTGGTGTCTGAGGCAGTGGATGGGTGGTGGTGTCTGAGGCAGTGGATGTGTGGTGGTGTCTGAGGCAGTGGATGGGTGGTGGTGTCTGAGGCAGTGCATGGGTGGTGGTGTTTGAGGCAGTGGATGGGTGGTGGTGTCTGAGACAGTGGATGGGTGGTGGTGTCTGAGGAAGTGGATGGGTGGTGGTGTCTGAGGCAGTGGATGGGTGGTGGTGTCTGAGGCAGTGGATGGGTGGTGGTGTCTGAGGCAGTGGATGGGTGGTGGTGTCTGAGGCAGTGGATGGGTGGTGGTGTCTGAGGCAGTGGATGGGTGGTGGTGTCTGAGGCAGTGTTGGGTGGTTGCGTCTGAGGCAGTGTTGGGTGGTGGTGTCTGAGGCAGTGTTGGGAGGTGGTGTCTGAGGCATTAGTTGGGTGGTGGTGTCTGAGGCAGTGTTGGGAGGTGGTGTCTGAGGCATTAGTTGGGTGGTGGTGTCTGAGGCAGTTGTTGGGTGGTGGTGTCTGAGGCAGTGTTGGGTGGTAGTGTCTGAGGCAATGTTATGTGATGGTGTCTGAGGCAGTGTTGGGTGGTTGTTCCTGAGGCAGTGGATGGGTCCTGGTGTCTGAGATGGTTTTGGGTGGTGGTGTCTGAGGCAGTGTCGGGGGTGGTGTCTGAGGCAGTGTTGGGTGGTGGTGTCTGGGGCAGTGTTGGGTGGTGGTGTCTGATGTAGTGTTGGGTGGTGGTGTCTGATGTAGTGTTGGGTGGAGGTGTCTGAGGCAGGGTTGGGTGGTGGTGTCTGAGGCAGTGTTGGGTGGTGGTGACTGTGGCAGTGTTGGGTGGTGGTGACTGTGGCAGTGTTGACTTGTGATGTCTGATGCAGTGTTGGGTGGTGGTGTCTGAGGCAGTGTCGAGTGTGGTGTCTGAGGCAGTGTTGGGTGGTGGTGTCTGGGGCAGTGATGGGTGGTGGTGTCTGAGGCAGTGTCGGGGGATGGTGTCTGAGGCAGTGTTAGGTGGTGGTGTCTGAGTCAGTGTTGGGTGGTGGTGTCTGGGGCAGTGTTGGGTGGTGGTGTCTGATGTAGTGTTGGGTGGAGGTGTCTGAGGCAGGGTTGGGTGGTGGTGTCTGAGGCAGTGTTGGGTGGTGGTGACTGTGGCAGTGTTGGGTGGTGGTGACTGTGGCAGTGTTGAGTTGTGATGTCTGATGCAGTGTTGGGTGGTGGTGTCTGAAATAGTGTTGGGTTGTGGTGTCTGAGGAAGTGATGGGTAGTGCTGTCTGAGGCAGTGTTGGGTGGTGGTGTCTGAGTCAGTGGTTGTGTGGTGGTGTCTGAGAGTGTTGGGTGGTGGTGTCTGAGATAGTGTTGGGTGGTGGTGTCTGTGGCAGTGGTTGGGTGGTTGTCTCTGAGGCAATGGTTGTGTGGTTGTGTCTGAGATAGTGTTGGGTGGTGGTGTCTGAGATAGTGTTGGGTGGTGGTATCTGATGTAGTGTTGGGTTGTGGTGTCTGAGTCATTGTTGGGTGATGGTGTCTGTTGCAGTGTTTTGTGGTGGTGTCTGAGGCAGTGTTGGGTGGTGGTGTCTGGGGCAGTGTTGGGAAATTGTGTCTGAGGCAGTGTTGGGTTTTAGTGTCTAAGGCAGTGTTGGGTGGTGGTGTCTGAGGCAGTGTTGGGTGGTGTTGTCTAAGGCAATGTTGGGTGGTGGTTTCTGAGATTGTGTTGGATGGTGGTGTCTGAGGCAGTGTTGCGTGGTGGTGTCTGAGGCAGTGGATGGGTGGTGGAGTCTGAGATAGTGTTGGGTGGTAGTGTCTGAGGTAGTTTTAGGTGGTGGTATCTGGATTAGTGTTGGGTGGTGGTGTCTGAGGCAGTGTTGGGTGGTGGAGTCTGCGGCAGTGTTGGGTGGTGGTGTCTAAGGCAGTGTTGGTTGGTGGTTGTGTCAGAGGCAGTGTTGGGTGGTTGTGTCAGAGGCAGTGTTGGGTGGTGGTGTCTGAGGCTTTAGTTGGGTGGTGGTGTCTGAGGCAGTGGTTGGGCGGTGGTGTCTGAGGCAGTGTTGGGTTGTAGTGTCTGAGGCAGTGTAGGGTGGTGGTGTCTGAGGCAGTGGATGGGTGGTAGTGTCTGAGGCAGTGCTGTGTGGTGGTGAGTGTGGCAATGTTGGGAGGTGATGTCTGAGGCAGTGTTGGGTGGTGGTGTCTGAGGCAGTGTTGGGTGGTGGGGTCTGATGTAGTGTTGGGTTTTGGTGTCTGAGGCAGTGTTGGGTGGTGGTGTCTGAGGCAGTGTTGGGTGGTGGTGTCTGAGGCGGTGTTGGGTGGGAGTGTCTGAAATAGTGTTGGGTTGTGGTGTCTGTGGACCGTGATGGGAAGTGCTGTCTGAGGCAGTGATGGGTGGTGGTGTCTGAGGCAGTGGTTGTGTGTTGGTGTCTGAGATAGTGTTGGGTGGTGATGTCTGTGGCAGTGGTTGGGTGGTTGTGTCTGAGGCAGTGGTTGTGTGGTTGTGTCTGAGATAGTGTTGGGTGGTGGTGTCTGAGATAGTGTTGGGTGGTGGTGTCTGAGATAGTGTTGGGTGGTGGTGTCTGTGGCAGTGGTGGTGTCTGAGATAGTGTTGGGTGGTGGTGTCTGTGGCAGTGGTTGTGTGGTGGTGTCTGAGGCAGTGTTGGGTGGTGGTGTCTAAGGCAGTGTTGGGTGGTGTCTGATGTAGTGTTGGGTGGTGGTGTCTGAGGCAGTGGAAGTGTGGTGGTGTCTGATGTAGTATTGGGTGGTGGTGTCTGAGGCAGTGTTGGGTGGTTGTGTCTGAGGCAGTGTTGGATAGTGGTATATAAGGAATTGTTGGGTGGTGGAGTCTGAGGGAGTGATGGGTGGTGGTGTCTGAGGCAGTGTTGGGTGGTGGTGTCTGAGGCAGTGTTGGGTGGTGGTGTCTGAGGCAGTGTTGGGTGGTGGTGTCTGAGGCAGTGTTGGGTGGTGGTGACTGTGGCAGTGTTGGGTGGTGGTGACTGTGGCAGTGTTGAGTTGTGATGTCTGATGCAGTGTTGGGTGGTGGTGTCTGAAATAGTGTTGGGTTGTGGTGTCTGAGGAAGTGATGGGTAGTGCTGTCTGAGGCAGTGTTGGGTGGTGGTGTCTGAGTCAGTGGTTGTGTGGTGGTGTCTGAGAGTGTTGGGTGGTGGTGTCTGAGATAGTGTTGGGTGGTGGTGTCTGTGGCAGTGGTTGGGTGGTTGTGTCTGAGGCAATGGTTGTGTGGTTGTGTCTGAGATAGTGTTGGGTGGTGGTGTCTGAGATAGTGTTGGGTGGTGGTATCTGATGTAGTGTTGGGTTGTGGTGTCTGAGTCATTGTTGGGTGATGGTGTCTGTTGCAGTGTTTTGTGGTGGTGTCTGAGGCAGTGTTGGGTGGTGGTGTCTGGGGCAGTGTTGGGAAATTGTGTCTGAGGCAGTGTTGGGTTTTAGTGTCTAAGGCAGTGTTGGGTGGTGGTGTCTGAGGCAGTGTTGGGTGGTGTTGTCTAAGGCAATGTTGGGTGGTGGTTTCTGAGATTGTGTTGGATGGTGGTGTCTGAGGCAGTGTTGCGTGGTGGTGTCTGAGGCAGTGGATGGGTGGTGGAGTCTGAGATAGTGTTGGGTGGTAGTGTCTGAGGTAGTTTTAGGTGGTGGTATCTGGATTAGTGTTGGGTGGTGGTGTCTGAGGCAGTGTTGGGTGGTGGAGTCTGCGGCAGTGTTGGGTGGTGGTGTCTAAGGCAGTGTTGGTTGGTGGTTGTGTCAGAGGCAGTGTTGGGTGGTTGTGTCAGAGGCAGTGTTGGGTGGTGGTGTCTGAGGCTTTAGTTGGGTGGTGGTGTCTGAGGCAGTGGTTGGGCGGTGGTGTCTGAGGCAGTGTTGGGTTGTAGTGTCTGAGGCAGTGTAGGGTGGTGGTGTCTGAGGCAGTGGATGGGTGGTAGTGTCTGAGGCAGTGCTGTGTGGTGGTGACTGTGGCAATGTTGGGAGGTGATGTCTGAGGCAGTGTTGGGTGGTGGTGTCTGAGGCAGTGTTGGGTGGTGGGGTCTGATGTAGTGTTGGGTTTTGGTGTCTGAGGCAGTGTTGGGTGGTGGTGTATGAGGCAGTGTTGGGTGGTGGTGTCTGAGGCGGTGTTGGGTGGGAGTGTCTGAAATAGTGTTGGGTTGTGGTGTCTGTGGAAGTGATGGGAAGTGCTGTCTGAGGCAGTGTTGGGTGGTGGTGTCTGAGGCAGTGGTTGTGTGTTGGTGTCTGAGATAGTGTTGGGTGGTGATGTCTGTGGCAGTGGTTGGGTGGTTGTGTCTGAGGCAGTGGTTGTGTGGTTGTGTCTGAGATAGTGTTGGGTGGTGGTGTCTGAGATAGTGTTGGGTGGTGGTGTCTGAGATAGTGTTGGGTGGTGGTGTCTGTGGCAGTGGTGGTGTCTGAGATAGTGTTGGGTGGTGGTGTCTGTGGCAGTGGTTGTGTGGTGGTGTCTGAGGCAGTGTTGGGTGGTGGTGTCTAAGGCAGTGTTGGGTGGTGTCTGATGTAGTGTTGGGTGGTGGTGTCTGAGGCAGTGGAAGTGTGGTGGTGTCTGATGTAGTATTGGGTGGTGTGTCTGAGGCAGTGTTGGGTGGTTGTGTCTGAGGCAGTGTTGGATAGTGGTATATAAGGAATTGTTGGGTGGTGGAGTCTGAGGGAGTGATGGGTGGTGGTGTCTGAGGCAGTGTTGGGTGGTGGTGTCTGAGGCAGTGTTGGGTGGTGGTGTCTGAGGCAGTGTTGGGTGGTGGTGTCTGAGGCAGTGTTGGGTGGTGGTGCCTGAGGCAGTGTTTTGTGGTGGTGTCTGGTGCAGTGTTGGGTGGTGGTGTCTGGGGCAGTGTTGGGTGGTGGTGTCTGGGGCAGTGTTGGGTGGTGGTGTCTGAGGCAGTGTTGAATAGGGGTTTATGAGGCAGTGTTGGTTGGTAGATGTGTCTGAGGCAGTTTTGGGTGGTGGTATCTGAGACAGTGTTGGGTGGTGGTGTCTGAGGCAGTGTTGGGTGGTGGTGTCTGAGACAGTGGATGGGTGATGGTGTCTGAGGCAGTGGTTGGGTGGTGGTGTCTGAGGCAGGGTTGGGTGGTGGTGTCTGAGGCAGTGGTTGGGTGGTGGTGTCTGAGGCAGTGGTTGGGTGGTGGTGTTTGAGTCAGTGTTGGGTGGTGGTGTCTGAGTCAGGGTTGGGTGGTGGTGTCTGAGTCAGTGTTGGGTGGTGGTGTCTGAGTCAGTGTTGGGTGGTGGTGTCTGAGTCAGTGTTGGGTGGTGGTGTCTGAGTCAGTGTTGGGTGGTGGTGTCTGAGGCAGTGTTGGGTGGTGGTGTCTGAGGCAGTGGATGGGTGGTGGTGTCTGATGTAGTGTTGGGTGGTGGTGTCTGAGGAAGTGGATGGGTGGTGGTGTCTGATGTAGTTTTGGGTGGTGGTGTCTGATGTAGTTTTGGGTGGTGGTGTCTGAGGCTGTGTTGGGTGGTGGTGTCTGAGGCAGTGTTGGGTTTTAGTGTCTGAGGCAGTGTTGGGTGGTGGTGTCTGAGGCAGTGTTGGGTGGTGTTGTCTGAGGCAATGTTGGGTGGTGGTTTCTGAGATTGTGTTGGATGGTGGTGTCTGAGGCAGTGTTGCGTGGTGGTGGCTGAGGCAGTGGACGGGTGGTGGAGTCTGAGATAGTGTTGGGTGGTAGTGTCTGAGGTAGTTTTAGGTGGTGGTATCTGGATTAGTGTTGGGTGGTGGTGTCTGAGGCAGTGTTGGGTGGTGGAGTCTGCGGCAGTGTTGGGTGGTGGTGTCTAAGGCAGTGTTGGTTGGTGGTTGTGTCAGAGGCAGTGTTGGGTGGTTGTGTCAGAGGCAGTGTTAGGTAGGGGTGTCTGAGGCTTTAGTTGGGTGGTGGTGTCTGAGGCAGTGGTTGGGCGGTGGTGTCTGAGGCAGTGTTGGGTTGTAGTGTCTGAGGCAGTGTTGGGTGGTGGTGTCTGAGGCAGTGGATGGGTGGTAGTGTCTGAGGCAGTGTTGTGTGGTGGTGATTGTGGCAGTGTTGGGTGGTGGTGTCTGAGGCGGTGTTGGGTGGGAGTGTCTGAAATAGTGTTGGGTTGTGGTGTCTGTGGAAGTGATGGGTAGTGCTGTCTGAGGCAGTGTTGGGTGGTGGTGTCTGAGGCAGTGTTGGGTGGTGGTGTCTGAGGCAGTGTTGGGTGGTGGTGTCTGAGGCAGTGTTGGGTGGTGGTGCCTGAGGCAGTGTTTTGTGGTGGTGTCTGGTGCAGTGTTGGGTGGTGGTGTCTGGGGCAGTGTTGGGTGGTGGTGTCTGGGGCAGTGTTGGGTGGTGGTGTCTGAGGCAGTGTTGAATAGGGGTTTATGAGGCAGTGTTGGTTGGTAGATGTGTCTGAGGCAGTTTTGGGTGGTGGTATCTGAGACAGTGTTGGGTGGTGGTGTCTGAGGCAGTGTTGGGTGGTGGTGTCTGAGACAGTGGATGGGTGATGGTGTCTGAGGCAGTGGTTGGGTGGTGGTGTCTGAGGCAGGGTTGGGTGGTGGTGTCTGAGGCAGTGGTTGGGTGGTGGTGTCTGAGGCAGTGGTTGGGTGGTGGTGTTTGAGTCAGTGTTGGGTGGTGGTGTCTGAGTCAGGGTTGGGTGGTGGTGTCTGAGTCAGTGTTGGGTGGTGGTGTCTGAGTCAGTGTTGGGTGGTGGTGTCTGAGTCAGTGTTGGGTGGTGGTGTCTGAGTCAGTGTTGGGTGGTGGTGTCTGAGTCAGTGTTGGGTGGTGGTGTCTGAGGCAGTGTTGGGTGGTGGTGTCTGAGGCAGTGGATGGGTGGTGGTGTCTGATGTAGTGTTGGGTGGTGGTGTCTGAGGAAGTGGATGGGTGGTGGTGTCTGAGGCAGTGTTGGGTGGTGGTGTCTGAGGAAGTGGATGGGTGGTGGTGTCTGATGTAGTTTTGGGTGGTGGTGTCTGATGTAGTTTTGGGTGGTGGTGTCTGAGGCTGTGTTGGGTGGTGGTGTCTGAGGCAGTGTTGGGTTTTAGTGTCTGAGGCAGTGTTGGGTGGTGGTGTCTGAGGCAGTGTTGGGTGGTGTTGTCTGAGGCAATGTTGGGTGGTGGTTTCTGAGATTGTGTTGGATGGTGGTGTCTGAGGCAGTGTTGCGTGGTGGTGGCTGAGGCAGTGGACGGGTGGTGGAGTCTGAGATAGTGTTGGGTGGTAGTGTCTGAGGTAGTTTTAGGTGGTGGTATCTGGATTAGTGTTGGGTGGTGGTGTCTGAGGCAGTGTTGGGTGGTGGAGTCTGCGGCAGTGTTGGGTGGTGGTGTCTAAGGCAGTGTTGGTTGGTGGTTGTGTCAGAGGCAGTGTTGGGTGGTTGTGTCAGAGGCAGTGTTAGGTGGTGGTGTCTGAGGCTTTAGTTGGGTGGTGGTGTCTGAGGCAGTGGTTGGGCGGTGGTGTCTGAGGCAGTGTTGGGTTGTAGTGTCTGAGGCAGTGTTGGGTGGTGGTGTCTGAGGCAGTGGATGGGTGGTAGTGTCTGAGGCAGTGTTGTGTGGTGGTGATTGTGGCAGTGTTGGGTGGTGGTGTCTGAGGCGGTGTTGGGTGGGAGTGTCTGAAATAGTGTTGGGTTGTGGTGTCTGTGGAAGTGATGGGTAGTGCTGTCTGAGGCAGTGTTGGGTGGTGGTGTCTGAGGCAGTGGTTGTGTGTTGGTGTCTGAGATAGTGTTGGGTGGTGGTGTCTGAGATAGTGTTGGGTGGTGGTGTCTGTGGCAGTGGTGGTGTCTGAGAAAGTGTTGGGTGGTGGTGTCTGTGGCAGTGGTTGTGTGGTGGTGTCTGAGGCAGTGTTGGGTGGTGGTGTCTAAGGCAGTGTTGGGTGGTGTCTGATGTAGTGTTGGGTGGTGGTGTCTGAGGCAGTGGAAGTGTGGTGTTGTCTGATGTAGTATTGGGTGGTGGTGTCTGAGGCAGTGTTGGGTGGTTGTGTCTGAGGCAGTGTTGGATAGTGGTATATAAGGAATTGTTGGGTGGTGATGTCTGAGGCAGTGTTGGGTGGTGGAGTCTGAGGGAGTGATGGGTGGTGGAGTCTGAGGGAGTGATGGGTGGTGGTGTCTGAGGCAGTGTTGGGTGGTGGTGTCTGAGGCAGTGTTGGGTGGTGGTGTCTGAGGCAGTGTTGGGTGGTGGTGCCTGAGGCAGTGTTTTGTGGTGGTGTCTGGTGCAGTGTTGGGTGGTGGTGTCTGGGGCAGTGTTGGGTGGTGGTGTCTGGGGCAGTGTTGGGTGGTGGTGTCTGAGGCAGTGTTGGGTAAGGGTTTATAAGGCAGTGTTGGTTGGTAGATGTGTCTGAGGCAGTTTTGGGTGGTGGTATCTGAGTCAGTGTTGGGTGGTGGTGTCTGAGGCAGTGTTGGGTGGTGGTGTCTGAGGCAGTGTTGGGTGGTGGTGTCTGAGACAGTGGATGGGTGATGGTGTCTGAGGCAGTGGTTGGGTGGTGGTGTCTGAGGCAGGGTTGGGTGGTGGTGTCTGAGGCAGTGGTTGGGTGGTGGTGTCTGAGGCAGTGTTGCGTGGTGGTGGCTGAGGCAGTGGACGGGTGGTGGAGTCTGAGATAGTGTTGGGTGGTAGTGTCTGAGGTAGTTTTAGGTGGTGGTATCTGGATTAGTGTTGGGTGGTGGTGTCTGAGGCAGTGTTGGGTGGTGGAGTCTGCGGCAGTGTTGGGTGGTGGTGTCTAAGGCAGTGTTGGTTGGTGGTTGTGTCAGAGGCAGTGTTGGGTGGTTGTGTCAGAGGCAGTGTTAGGTGGTGGTGTCTGAGGCTTTAGTTGGGTGGTGGTGTCTGAGGCAGTGGTTGGGCGGTGGTGTCTGAGGCAGTGTTGGGTTGTAGTGTCTGAGGCAGTGTTGGGTGGTGGTGTCTGAGGCAGTGGATGGGTGGTAGTGTCTGAGGCAGTGTTGTGTGGTGGTGATTGTGGCAGTGTTGGGTGGTGGTGTCTGAGGCGGTGTTGGGTGGGAGTGTCTGAAATAGTGTTGGGTTGTGGTGTCTGTGGAAGTGATGGGTAGTGCTGTCTGAGGCAGTGTTGGGTGGTGGTGTCTGAGGCAGTGGTTGTGTGTTGGTGTCTGAGATAGTGTTGGGTGGTGGTGTCTGAGATAGTGTTGGGTGGTGGTGTCTGTGGCAGTGGTGGTGTCTGAGAAAGTGTTGGGTGGTGGTGTCTGTGGCAGTGGTTGTGTGGTGGTGTCTGAGGCAGTGTTTGGTGGTGGTGTCTAAGGCAGTGTTGGGTGGTGTCTGATGTAGTGTTGGGTGGTGGTGTCTGAGGCAGTGGAAGTGTGGTGGTGTCTGATGTAGTATTGGGTGGTGGTGTCTGAGGCAGTGTTGGGTGGTTGTGTCTGAGGCAGTGTTGGATAGTGGTATATAAGGAATTGTTGGGTGGTGATGTCTGAGGCAGTGTTGGGTGGTGGAGTCTGAGGGAGTGATGGGTGGTGGAGTCTGAGGGAGTGATGGGTGGTGGTGTCTGAGGCAGTGTTGGGTGGTGGTGTCTGAGGCAGTGTTGGGTGGTGGTGTCTGAGGCAGTGTTGGGTGGTGGTGCCTGAGGCAGTGTTTTGTGGTGGTGTCTGGTGCAGTGTTGGGTGGTGGTGTCTGGGGCAGTGTTGGGTGGTGGTGTCTGGGGCAGTGTTGGGTGGTGGTGTCTGAGGCAGTGTTGGGTAAGGGTTTATAAGGCAGTGTTGGTTGGTAGATGTGTCTGAGGAAGTTTTGGGTGGTGGTATCTGAGTCAGTGTTGGGTGGTGGTGTCTGAGGCAGTGTTGGGTGGTGGTGTCTGAGGCAGTGTTGGGTGGTGGTGTCTGAGACAGTGGATGGGTGATGGTGTCTGAGGCAGTGGTTGGGTGGTGGTGTCTGAGGCAGGGTTGGGTGGTGGTGTCTGAGGCAGTGGTTGGGTGGTGGTGTCTGAGGCAGTGGTTGGGTGGTGGTGTTTGAGTCAGTGTTGGGTGGTCGTGTCTGAGTCAGTGTTGGGTGGTCGTGTCTGAGTCAGTGTTGGGTGGTGGTGTCTGAGTCAGTGTTGGGTGGTGGTGTCTGAGTCAGTGTTGGGTGGTGGTGTCTGAGGCAGTGTTGGGTGGTGGTGTCTGAGGCAGTGGATGGGTGCTGGTGTCTGATGTAGTGTTGGGTGGTGGTGTCTGAGGCAGTGGATGGGTGGTGGTGTCTGATGTAGTTTTGGGTGGTGGTGTCTGATGTTGTTTTGGGTGGTGGTGTCTGAGGCTGTGTTGGGTGGTGGTGTCTGAGGCAGTGTTGGGTGGTGGTGTCTGAGGCAGTGTTGGGTGGTGGTGTCTGAGGCAGTGTTGGGAGGTGGTGTCTCAGGCAGTGTTGGGTGGTGGTGTCTGAGGTAGTGTTGGATGGTGGTATCTGTGGCAGTGTTGGGTGGTGGTATCTGTGGCAGTATTGGGTGGTGTTGACTGTGGCAGTGTTGGGTGGTGGTGTCTGAGTAAGTGTTGGGAGGTAGTGCCTGAGGCAGTATTGGTGTTGGTGTCTGAGGCAGTGTTGGGTGGTAGTGTCTGAAATATTGTTGGGTTGTGGTGTCTGAGGAAGTGTTGGGTGGTGGTGTCTTAGGCAGTGTTGGGTGGTGGTGTCTGAGGAAGTGTTGGGTGGTAGTGCCTGATGCAGTGTTGGGGGGTGGTTTCTTAGCAGTGTTGGGTGGTGTTGACTGTGGCAGTGTTGGGGTGGTGTCTGAGTGTTGGGAGGTAGTGCCTGAGGCAGTGTTGGGTAGTGGTTTATTAGTCATGTTGGGTAATGGTGTCTGAGGCAGTGTTGGTGGTCGTGCCTGGCAGTGTGGGTGTGGTGTCTGAGGCAGTGTTGGGTGGTCGTGCCTGAGGCAGTGTTGGGTGGTGTGTCTGAGGCAGTGTTGGCGGGTGGTGTCTGAGGCAGTGTTGGGTGTGATGTCTGAGGCGGTGTTGGTGGTGGTGTCTGAAATATTGTTGGGTGGTGGTGTCTGAGGCAGTGGGTGTGTGGTGGTGTCTGTGGCAGTGGTTGGGTGGTTGTGTCTGAGGCAATGGTTGTGTGGTTGTGTCTGAGATAGTGTTGGGTGGTGGTGTCTGAGATAGTGTTGGGTGGTGGTGTCTGTTGCAGTCCTTTTGTGGTGGTGTCTGAGGCAGTGTTGGGTGGTGGTGTCTGGCGCAGTGTTGGGTGGTGGTGTCTGAGGCAGTGTTGGAGATTGTGTCTGAGGCACTGTTGGGTGGTGGTGTCTGTGGCAGTGGTTGGGTGGTGGTGTCTGAGGCAGTGGTTGTGTGGTTGTGTCTGATGTGTTGGTTGGTGGTGTCTGGGGCAGTGGATGGGTAGTGGTGTCTGAGGCAGTGTTGGGTGGTGGTGTCTGAGGCAGTGGTTGTATGGTTGTGTCTGATGTAGTGTTGGTTGGTGGTGTCTGTGGCAGTGGTTGGGTGGTGGTGTCTGAGGCAGTTTTGGGTGGTGGTGTCTGATGTAGTGTTGGGTGGTGGTGTCTGAGGCAGTGGATGGGTGGTGGTGGTCTGATGTAGTGTTGGGTAGTGGTGTCTGAGGCAGTGTTGGGTGGTGTGTGTCTGAGGCAGTGTTGGGTAGTGGTATATGAGGAATTGTTGGTTGGTGAGTGTCTGAGGAAGTGTTGGGTGGAGGTGCGTCTGAGGCAGTGTTGGGTGGTGGTGTCTGAGGCAGTGTTGGGTGGTGGTGTCTGAGGCATTAGTTGATTGGTGGTGTCTGAGGCAGTGGTTGGGTGGTGGTGTCTGAGGCAGTGTTGGGTTTTAGGTGTCTGAGGCAGTGTTGGGTGGTGGTGTCTGAGGCAATTTTGGGTGGTGTTGTCTGAGTCAGTGTTGGTGGTGTGTCTGAGGCAGTGTTGGGTGGTGGTGTCTGAGTCAGTGTTGGATGGTGGTGTCTGAGGCAGTGTTGGTGTGGTGGTGTCTGAGGCAGTGTATGGGTGGTTGTAGTCTGAGCTAGTGTTGGGTGGTGGTGTCTGAGGTAGTGTTTAGGTGGTGGTGTCTGAGGCTTAGGTTGGGTGGTGGTGTCTGAGGCAGTGTTGGGTGGTAGTGTCTGAGGCAGTGTTGGGTGGTGGTGTCTGAGGCAGTGTGGGTGGTGGTGTCTGAGGCAGTGGTTGGGTGGTGGTGTCCGAGGCAGTTGTGTGGTGGGTGTCTTGAGGCAGTGTTGGGTGGTGGTGTCTGAGGCAGTGTTGGGTGGAGGTGTCTGAGGCAGTGTTGGGTGTGTGTCTGGAGGCTATGGGTAGGTGGTGTCTGAGGCAGTTGTTGGGTGGTGGTGTCTGAGGCAGTGGTTGGGTGGTGGTGTCTGAGCAGTGTTGGGTGGTGGTGTCCTGAGGCAAGTGTTGGGTGGTGGTGTCTGAGGCAGTGTGGTGGTGGTGTCTGAGCAGTGTTGGGTGGTGGTGTCTGAGGCAGTGTTGGGTGGTGGTGTCTGAGGCAGTGTTGGGTGGTGGTGTCTGAGCAGTGTTGGGTGGTGGTGTCTGAGGCAGTGTTGGGTGGTGGTGTCTGAGGCAGTGTTGGGTGGTGGTGTCTGAGGCAGTGTTGGGTGGTGGTGTCTGAGGCAGTGTTGGGTGGTGGTGTCTGAGGCAGTGTTGGGTGGTGGTGTCTGAGGCAGTGTTGGGTGGTGTGTCTAGAGGCAGTGTTGGGTGGTGGTGTCTGAGGCAGTGTTGGGTGGTGGTGTCTGAGGCAGTGTTGGGTGGTGGTGTCTGAGGGCAGTGATTGGGTGGTGGTGTCTGAGGCAGTGTTGGGTGGTGGTGTCTGAGGCAGTGTTGGGTGGTGGTGTCTGAGGCAGTGTTGGGTGGTGGTGTCTGAGGCAGTGTTGGGTGGTGGTGTCTGAGGCAGTGTTGGGTGGTGGTGTCTGAGGCAGTGTTGGGTGGTGGTGTCTGAGGCAGTGTTGGGTGGTGGTGTCTGAGGCAGTGTTGGGTGGTGGTTTCTGAGGCAGTGTTGGGTGGTGGTGTCTGAGGCAGTGTTGGGTGGTGGTGTCTGAGGCAGTGTTGGGTGGTGGTGTCTGAGGTCAGTGTTGGGTGGTGGTGTCTGAGGCAGTGTTGGGTGGTGGTGTCTGAGGCAGTGTTGGGTGGTAGGTGTCTGAGGCAGTGTTGGGTGGTGGTGTCTGAGGCAGTGTTGGGTGGTGGTGTCTGAGGCAGTGTTGGGTGGTGGTGTCTGAGGCAGTGGTTGGGTGGTGGTGTCTGAGGCAGTGTTGGGTGGTGGTGTCTGAGGCAGTGGTGGGTGGTGGTGTCTGAGGCAGTGTTGGTGGTGGTGTCTGAGGCAGTGTTGGGTGGTGGTGTCTGAGGCAGTGTTGGGTGGTGGTGTCTGAGGCAGTGTTGGGTGGTGGTGTCTGAGGCAGTGTTGGGTGGTGGTGTCTGAGGCAGTGTTGGGTGGTGGTGTCTGAGGCAGTGTTGGGTGGTGGTGTCTGAGGCAGTGTTGGGTGGTGGTGTCTGAGGCAGTGTTGGGTGGTGGTGTCTGAGGCAGTGTTGGGTGGTGGTGTCTGAGGCAGTGTTGGGTGGTGGTGTCTGGGCAGTGTTGGGTGGGTGTGTCTGAGGCAGTGTTGGGTGGTGGTGTCTGAGGCAGGTTTCGGTGGTGGTGTCTGAGTCAGTGTTGGGTTGTGTCTGAGGAACTGGATGGGTGGTGGTGTCTGAGGCAGTGTTGGGTGGTGGTGTCTGAGGCAAAGGATGGATGGTGTGTCTGAGGCAGTGTTGGGTGGTGGTGTCTGAGATAGTTTTGGGTGGTGGTATCTGAGGCAGTGTTGGGTTGTTGTGTCTGTGTATTGTGTAGTGGTGGTGTTTGGGGCAGTGTTGGGTGGTTGTGTCTGAGGCAGTGTGGGTGATGGTGTCTGAGGCAGTGTTGGGTGTGGTGTTGGGGCAGTGGTGGGTGGTTTGTCTGAGGCAGTGTTGGGTTGTGGAGTCTGCGGCAGTTGTTGGGTGGTGGTTGTGTCAGAGGCAGTGTTGGTGGTTGTGTCAGAGGCAGTGTTGGGTGGTGGTGTCTGAGGCTTTAGTGTGTGGTGGTGTCTGAGGCAGTGTTGGGTGGTGGTGTCTGAGGCAGTGTTGGGTGGTGGTGTCTGAGGCAGTGTTGGGTGGTGGTGTCTGAGGCAGTGTTGGGTGGTGGATGATCTGAGGAAGTGTTGGGTGGTGGATGTCTGAGGCAGTGTTGGGTGGTGGTGTCTGAGGCAGTGGTTGGTGGTGGTGTCTGAGGGCAGTGTTGGTGGTGTGTCTGAGGCAAGTGTTTGGGTGGTGGTGTCTGAGGCAGTGTTGGGGTGGGTGGTGTCTGAGGCAGTGTATGGGTGGTGGTGATGTCTGAGGCAGTGTTGGGTGGTGGTGTCTGAGGCAGTGTTGGGTGGTGGTGTCCTGAGGGCAGTGTTGGGTGGTGGTGTCTGAGGCAGTGTTGGGTGGTGGTGTCTGAGGCAGTGTTGGGTGGTGGTGTCTGAGGCAGTGTTGGGTGGTGGTGTCTGAGGCAGTGTTGGGTGGTGGTGTCTGAGGGCAGTGTTGGGTGGTGGTGTCCTGAGGCAGTGTTGGGTGGTGGTGTCTGAGGCAGTGTTCTGGTGGTGGTGTCTGAGGCAGTGTTGGGTGGTGGTGTCTGAGGCAGTGTTGGGTGGTGGTAGTCTGAGGCATGTGTTGGGTGGTGGTGTCTGAGGCAGTGTTGGTGGTGGTGTCTGAGGCAGTGTTGGGTGGTGGTGTCTGAGGCAGTGTTGGGTGGTGGTGTCTGAGCAGTGTTGGGTGGTGGTGTCTGAGGCAGTGTTGGGTGGTGGTGTCTGAGGCAGTGTTGGGTGGTGGTGTCTGAGGCAGTGTTGGGTGGTGGTGTCTGAGGCAGTGTTGGGTGGTGGTGTACTGTAGGCCAGTGTTGGGGTGGTGTCTGATGCAGTGTTGGGTGGTGGTGTCTGAGGCAGTGTTGGGTGGTGGTGTCTGAGGCAGTGTTGGGTGGTGGTGTCTGGGCAGTGATGGGTGGTGGTGTCTGAGGCAGTGTCGGGTGGTGGTGTCTGAGGCAGTGTGGGTAGTGGTGTCTGAGGTCAGTGTTGGGTGGTGGTGTCCTGGGGCAGTGTTGGGTGGTGGTGTCTGATGTAGTGTTGGGAGGAGGTGTCTGAGGCAGGGTTGGGTGGTGGTGTCTGAGGCAGTGTTGGGTGGTGGTGACTGTGGCAGTGTTAGGTGGTGGTGACTGTGGCAGTGTTGAGTTGTGATGTCTGATGCAGTGTTGGGTGGTGGTGTCTGAAATAGTGTTGGGTGTGGTGTCTGAGGAAGTGATGGGTAGTGCTGTCTGAGGCAGTGTTGGTGGTGGTGTCTGAGGCAGTGGTTGTGTGGTGGTGTCTGAGAGTGTTGGGTGGTGGTGTCTGAGATAGTGTTGGGTGGTGGTGTCTGTGGCAGTGGTTGGGTGGTTGTGTCTGAGGCAATGGTTGTGTGGTTGTGTCTGAGATAGTGTTGGGTGGTGGTGTCTGAGATAGTGTTGGGTTGGTGGTATCTGATGTAGTGTTGGGTTGTGGTGTCTGAGGCATTGTTGGGTGATGGTGTCTGTTGCAGTATTTTGTGGTGGTGTCTGAGGCAGTGTTGGTGGTGGTGTCTGGGGCAGTGTTGGGAGATTGTGTCTGTGGCAGTGTTGGGTTTTTAGTGTCTGAGGCAGTGTTGGGTGGTGGTGGTTGGGGCAGTGGTGGTGGTGTTGTCTGAGGCAGTGTTGGGTTGTGGAGTCTGCGGCAGTGTTGGGTGGTGGTTGTGTCAGAGGCAGTGTTGGGTGGTTGTGTCAGAGGCAGTGTTGGGTGGTGGTGTCTGAGGCTTTAGTTGTGTGGTGGTGTCTGAGGAAGTGGTTGGGCGGTGGTGTCTGAGGCAGTGGATTGTGGTGTTGTCTGAGGCAGTGGATGGGTGGTGGTGTCTGAGGCAGTGGATGGTGGTGTGTTTGAGGCAGTGGATGGGTGGTGGTCTGAGACAGTGGATGGTGGTGGTGGTGTCTGAGGCAGTGGATGGGTGGTGGTGTCTGAGGCAGTGGATGGGTGGTGGTGTCTGAGGCAGTGGATGGGTGGTGGTGTCTGAGGCAGTGGATGGGTGGTGGTGTCTGAGGCAGTGTTGGGTGGTTGCGTCTGAGGCAGTGTTGGGTGGTGGTGTCTGAGGCAGTGTTGGGAGGTGGTGTCTGAGGCATTAGTTGGGTGGTGGTGTCTGAGGCAGTGTTGGGAGGTGGTGTCTGAGGCATTAGTTGGGTGGTGGTGTCTGAGGCAGTTGTTGGGTGGTGGTGTCTGAGGCAGTGTTGGGTGGTAGTGTCTGATGCAATGTTATGTGATGGTGTCTGAGGCAGTGTTGGGTGGTGTTCCTGAGGCAGTGGATGGGTCCTGGTATCTGAGATGGTTTTGGGTGGTGGTGTCTGAGGCAGTGTCGGGGTGGTGTCTGAGGCAGTGTTGGGTGGTGGTGTCTGGGGCAGTGTTGGGTGGTGGTGTCTGATGTAGTGTTGGGTGGTGGTGTCTGATGCAGTGTTGGGTGGAGGTGTCTGAGGCAGGGTTGGGTGGTGGTGTCTGAGGCAGTGTTGGGTGGTGGTGACTGTGGCAGTGTTGGGGTGGTGGTGACTGTGGCAGTGTTGACTTGTGATGTCTGATGCAGTGTTGGGTGGTGGTGTCTGAGGCAGTGTCGGGTGGTGGTGTCTGAGGACATGTGTTGGGTGGTGGTGTCCTGGGGCAGTGAATTTGGGTTGGTGGTGTCTGAGCCAGTGTCGGGGGATGGTGTCTGAGGCAGTGTTGGGTGGTGGTGTCTGATGTAGTGTTGGGAGGAGGTGTCTGAGGCAGGGTGGGTTGGTGGTGTCTGAGGCAGTGTTGGGTGGTGGTGACTGTGGCAGTGTGGGTGGTGGTGACTGTGGCAGTGTTGACTTGTGATGTCTGATGCAGTGTTGGGTGGTGGTGTCTGAGGCAGTGTCGGGTGTGGTGTCTGAGGCAGTGTTGGGTGGGGTGTCTGGGGCAGTGAATGGGTGGTGGTGTCTGAGGCAGTGTCGGGGGATGGTGTCTGAGGCAGTGTTGGGTGGTGGTGTCTGATGTAGTGTTGGGAGGGAGGTGTCTGAGGCAGGGTTGGGTGGTGGTGTTGAGCAGTGTTGGGTGGTGGTGACTGTGGCAGTGTTAGGTGGTGGTGACTGTGGCAGTGTTGAGTTGTGATGTCTGATGCAGTGTTTGGGTGGTGGTGTCTGAAATAGTGTTGGGTTGTGGTGTCTGAGGAAGTGATGGGTAGTGCTGTCTGAGGCAGTGTTAGGTGGGGTGTCTGAGGCAGTGGTTGTGTGGTGGTGTCCTGGAGAGTGTTGGGTGGTGGTGTTTGAGATAGTGTTGGGTGGTGGTGTCTGTTGCCGTGGTTGGGTGGTTGTGTCTGAGGCAATGGTTGTGTGGTTGTGTCTGAGATAGTGTTGGGTGGTGGGTGTCTGAGATAGTGTTGGGTGGTGGTGAATCTGATGTAGTGTTGGGGTTGTGGTGTCTGAGGCATTGTTGGTGATGTTGTCTGTTGCAGTATTTTGTGGTGGTGTCTGAGGGCAGTGTTGGTGTGGTGTCTGGGCAGTGTTGGGAGGATTGTGCTGTGGCAGTGTTGGGTTTTAGTGTCTGAGGCAGTGTTGGGTGGTGGTGTCTGAGGCAGTGTGGGTGGTGTTGTCTGAGGCAATGTTGGGTGTGGTTTCTTGAGATTGTGTTGGATGGTGGTGTCTGAGGGCAGTGTTGCGTGGTGGTGTCTGAGGCAGTGGATGGGTGGTGGAGTCTGAGATAGTGTTGTGTGGTAGTGTCTGAGGTAGTTTTATGTGGGTATCTGATTAGTGTTGGGTGGTGGTGACTGAGGCAGTGTTTGGGTGGTGCAGTCTGCGGCAGTGTTGGTGTGGTGTCTAAGCAGTGTTGGTTGGGGTTGTGTCAGAGGCAGTGTTGGGTGGTTGTGTCAGAGGCAGTGTTGGGTGGTGGTGTCTCAGGCTTTAGTTGGGTGGTGGTGTCTGAGGCAGTGGTTGGACGGTGGTGTCTGAGGCAGTGTTGGGTTGTAGTGTCTGAGGCAGTGCTGTGTGGTGGTGACTGTGGCAGTGTTGGGAGGTGATGTCTGAGGCAGTGTTGGGTGGTGGTGTCTGAGGCAGTGTTGGGTGGTGGGTCTGATGTAGTGTTGGGTTTTGGTGTCTGAGGCAGTGTTGGGTGGTGGTGTCTGAGGCAGTGTTGGTGGTGGTGTCTGAGGCGGTGTTGGGTGGGAGTGCTGAAATAGTGTTGGGTTGTGGTGTCTGTGGAAGTGATGGGTAGTGCTGTCTGAGGCAGTGTTGGGTGGTGGTGTCTGAGGCAGTGGTTGTGTGTTGGTGTCTGAGACAGTGTTGGGTGGTGGTGTCTGTGGCAGTGGTTGGGTGGTTGTGTCTGAGGCAATGGTTGTGTGGTTGTGTCTGAGATAGTGTTGGGTGGTGGTGTCTGAGATAGTGTTGGGTGGTGGTGTCTGAGATAGTGTTGGGTGATGGTGTCTGTGGCAGTGGTGGTGTCTGATGTAGTATTGGGTGGTGGTGTCTGAGGCAGTGTTGGGTGGTTGTGTCTGAGGCAGTGTTGGATAGTGGTATATAGGAATAGTTGGGTGGTGATGTCTGAGGCAGTGTTCGGTGGTGGAGTCTGAGGGAGTGATGGTGGTGACGTCTGAGGCAGTGTTGGGTGGTGGTGTCTGAGGCAGTGTTGGGTGGTGGTGTATGAGGCAGTGTTGGGTGGTGGTGCCTGAGGCAGTGTTTTGTGGTGGTGTCTGGTGCAGTGTTGGGTGGTGGTGTCTGGGGCAGTGTTGGGTGGTGGTGTCTGGGGCAGTGTTGGGTGGTGGTGTCTGAGGCAGTGTTGGGTAGGGGTTTTGAGGCAGTGTTGTTGGTAAATGTGTCTGAGGCAGTTTTTGGGTGGTGGTATCTGAGACAGTGTTGGGTGGTGGTGTCTGAGGCAGTGTTGGGTGGTGGTGTCTGAGACAGTGGATGGTGATGGTGTCTGAGGCAGTGGTTGGGTGGTGGTGTCTGAGGCAGTGGATGGGTGGTGGTGTCTAAGCAGTGGATGGGTGGTGGTGTCTGAGGCAGTGGATGGGTGGTGGTGTCTGAGGCAGTGGATGGTGGTGGTGTCTGAGGCAGTGTTGGGAGGTGGTGTCTGAGGCATTAGATGGGTGGTGGTGTCTGAGGCAGTGTTTGGTAGTGGTGTCTGATGTAGTGTTGGGTGGTGGTGTCTGATGTAGTGTTGGGTGGTGGTGACTGAGTCAGTGTTGGTGGTGGTGTCTGAGTCAGTGTTGGGTGGTGGTGTCTGAGTCAGTGTTGGGTGGTGGTGTCTGAGTCAGTGTTGGGTGGTGGTGTCTGAGTCAGTGTTGGGTGGTGGTGTCTAAGGCAGTGTTGGTGGTGGTGTCTGAGGCAGTGGATGGGTGGTGTGTTTGATTTAGTGTTGGGTTTGGTGTCTGAAGCAGTGGATGGGTGGTGGTCTGATGTAGTTTTGGGAGGTGGTGTCTGATGTAGTTTTGGGTGGTGTGTCTGAGGCTGTGTTGGGTGGTGGTGTCTGAGGCAGTGTTGGGTTTTAGTGTCTGAGGCAGTGTTGGGTGGTGGTGTCTGAGGCAGTGGTTGGGTGGTGGTGTCTGAGGCAGTGTTGGGTTTTAGTGTCTGAGGCAGTGTTGGGTGGTGGTGTCTGAGGCAGTGTTGGGTGGTGTTGTCTGAGGCAATGTTGGTGGTGGTTTCTGAGATTGTGTTGGATGGTGGTGTCTGAGGCAGTGTTGCGTGGTGGTGTCTGAGGCAGTGGATGGGTGGTGGAGTCTGAGATAGTGTTGGGTGGTAGTGTCTGAGGTAGTTTTAGGTGGTGGTATCTGGATTAGTGTTGGGTTGGTGGTGTCTGAGGCAGTGTTGGGTGGTGGAGGCTGCGGCAGTGTTGGGTTGGTGTGTCTAAGGCAGTGTTGGTTGGTGGTTGTGTCAGGGGAGTGTTGGGTGGTTGTGTCAGAGGCAGTGTTGGGTGGTGGTGTCTGAGGCTTTAGTTGGGTGGTGGTGTCTGAGGCAGTGGTTGGGCGGTGGTGTCTGAGGCAGTGTTGGGTTGTAGTGTCTGAGGCAGTGTTGGGTGGTGTGTGAGGCAGTGGATGGGTGGTAGTGTCTGAGGCAGTGTTTGTGTGGTGGTGACTGTGGCAGTGTTGGGAGGTGATGTCTGAGGCAGTGTTGGTGGGTGGTGTCTGAGGCAGTGTTGGGTGGTGGGGTCTGATGTAGTGTTTGGGTTTTGGTGTCTGAGGCAGTGTTGGGTGGTGGTGTCTGAGGCAGTGTTGGGTGGTGGTGTCTGAGGCGGTGTTGGGTGGGAGTGTCTGAAATAGTGTTGGGTTGTGGTGTCTGTGGAAGTGATGGGTAGTGCTGTCTGAGGCAGTGTTGGGTGGTGGTGTCTGAGGCAGTGGTTGTGTGCTGGTGTCTGAGATAGTGTTGGGTGGTGGTGTCTGTGGCAGTGGTTGGGTGGTTGTGTCTGAGGCAATGGTTTGTGTGGTTGTGTCTGAGATAGTGTTGGGTGGTGGTGTCTGAGATAGTGTTGGGTGGTGGAGTCTGTGGCAGTGGTGGTGTCTGAGATAGTGTTGGGTGGTGGTCTGTGGCAGTGGTTGTGTGGTGGTGTCTGAGGCAGTGTTGGGTGGTGGTCTAAGGCAGTGTTGGGTGGTGTCTGATGTAGTGTTGGGTGGTGGTGTCTGAGGCAGTGGAAGTGTTTTGGTGTCTGATGTAGTATTGGGTGGTGGTGTCTGAGGCAGTGTTGGGTGGTTGTGTCTGAGGCAGTGTTGGATAGTGGTATATAAGGAATTGTTGGGTGGTGATGTCTGAGGCATTGTTGGGTGGGGAGTCTGAGGGAGTGATGGGTGGTGGAGTCTGAGGGAGTGATGGGTGGTGGTGTCTGAGGCAGTATTGGTGGTGGTGTCTGAGGCAGTGTTGGGTGGTGGTGTCTGAGGCAGTGTTGGTGGTGGTGCCTGAGGCAGTGTTTTGTGGTGGTGTCTGGTGCAGTGTTGGTGCTGGTGTCTGGGGCAGTGTTGGGTGGTGGTGTCTGGGGCAGTGTTGGGTGGTGGTGTCTGAGGCAGTGTTGGGTAGGGTTTATGAGGCAGTGTTGGTTGGTAGATGTGTCTGAGGCAGTTTTGGTGGTAGTATCTGAGACAGTGTTCGGTGGTGGTGTCTGAGGCAGTGTTGGGTGGTGGTGTCTGAGACAGTGGATGGGTGATGGTGTCTGAGGCAGTGGTTGGGTGGTGGTGTCTGAGGCAGGGTTGGGTGTGGTGTCTGAGGCAGTGTTGGGTGGTGGTGTCTGAGGCAGTGGTTGGGTGTGGTGTTTGAGTCAGTGTTGGGTGGTGGTGTCTGAGTCAGTGTTGGGTGGTGGTGTCTGAGGCAGTGGTTGTGTGGTGGTGTCTGAGAGTGTTGGGTGGTGGTGTCTGAGATAGTGTTGGGTGGTGGTGTCTGTGGCAGTGGTTGGGTGGTTGTGTCTGAGGCAATGGTTGTGTGGTTGTGTCTGAGATAGTGTTGGGTGGTGGTGTCTGAGATAGTGTTGGGTGGTGGTATCTGATGTAGTGTTGGGTTGTGGTGTCTGAGGCATTGTTGGGTGATGGTGTCTGTTGCAGTATTTTGGGTGGTGTCTGAGGCAGTGTTGGGTGGTGGTGTCTGGGGCAGTGTTGGGAGATTGTGTCTGTGGCAGTGTTGGGTTTTAGTGTCTGAGGCAGTGTTGGGTGGTGGTGGTTGGGGCAGTGTGTGGTGGTGTTGTCTGAGGCAGTGTTGGGTTGTGGAGTCTGCGGCAGTGTTGGGTGGTGGTTGTGTCAGGGGGCAGTGTTGGGTGGTTGTGTCAGAGGCAGTGTTGGGTGGTGGTGTCTGAGGCTTTAGTTGTGTGGTGGTGTCTGAGGAAGTGGTTGGCGGTGGTGTCTGAGGCAGTGGATGTGTGGTGTTGTCTGAGGCAGTGGATGGGTGGTGGTGTCTGAGGCAGTGGATGGGTGGTGTGTTTGAGGCAGTGGATGGGTGGTGGTGTCTGAGACAGTGGATGGGTGGTGGTGTCTGAGGTAGTGGATGGGTGGTGGTGTCTGAGGCAGTGGATGGGTGGTGGTGTCTGAGGCAGTGGATGGGTGGTGGTGTCTGAGGCAGTGGATGGGTGTGGTGTCTGAGGCAGTGTTGGGTGTTGCGTCTGAGGCAGTGTTGGGTGGTGTGTCTGAGGCAGTGTTGGGAGGTGGTGTCTGAGGCATTAGTTGTGTGGTGGTGTCTGAGGCAGTGTTGGGAGGTGGTGTCTGAGGCATTAGTTGGGTGGTGGTGTCTGAGGCAGTTGTTGGGTGGTGGTGTCTGAGGCAGTGTTGGTGGTGACTGTGGCAGTGTTCGGTGGTGGTGACTGTGGCAGTGTTGAGTTGTGATGTCTGATGCAGTGTTGGTGTGGTGTCTGAAATAGTGTTGGTTGTGGTGTCTGAGGAAGTGATGGGTAGTTCTGTCTGAGTGTTGGGTGGTGGTGTCTGAGGCAGTGGTTGTGTGGTGGTGTCTGAGAGTGTTGGGTGGTGGTGTCTGAGATAGTGTTGGGTGGTGGTGTCTGTGGCAGTGGTTGGGTGGTTTGTGTCTGAGGCAATGTTGTGTGGTTGTGTCTGAGATAGTGCTGGGTGGTGGGTCTGAGATAGTGTTGGGTGGTGGTATCTGATGTAGTGTTGGTTGTGGTGTCTGAGGCATTGTTGGGTGATGGTGTCTGTTGCAGTATTTTGTGGTGGTGTCTGAGGCAGTGTTGGGTGTGGTGTCTGGGGCAGTGTTGGGAGATTGTGTCTGTGGCAGTGTTTGGGTTTTAGTGTCTGAGGCAGTGTTGGGTGGTGGTGGTTGGGGCAGTGGTGGGTGGTGTTGTCTGAGGCAGTGTTGGGTTGTGGAGTCTGCGGCAGTGTTGGTGGTGGTTGTGTCAGAGCAGTGTTGGGTGGTTGTGTCAGAGGCAGTGTTGGGTGGTGGTGTCTGGCTTTAGTTGTGTGGTGTGTCTGAGGAAGTGGTTGGGCGGTGGTGTCTGAGGCAGTGGATGTGTGGTGTTGTCTGAGGCAGTGGATGGTGGTGTGTCTGAGGCAGTGGATGGGTGGTGTGTTTGAGGCAGTGGATGGGTGGTGGGTCTGAGACAGTGATGGGTGGTGGTGTCTGAGGCAGTGGATGGGTGGTGGTGTCTGAGGCAGTGGATGGGTGGTGGTGTCTGAGGCAGTGGATGGGTGGTGGTGTCTGAGGCAGTGGATGGGTGGTGGTGTCTGAGGCAGTGTTGGTGGTTGCGTCTGAGGCAGTGTTGGGTGGTGGTGTCTGAGGCAGTGTTGGGAGGTGGTGTCTGAGGCATTAGTTGGGTGGTGGTGTCTGAGGCAGTGTTGGGAGGTGGTGTCTGAGGCATTAGTTGGGTGGTGGTGTCTGAGGCAGTTGTTGGGTGGTGGTGTCTGAGGCAGT
>NC_091151.1:8231801-8244301 GCF_040958095.1 Procambarus clarkii
CAGTGATCAATTGGGGCCAGTGACCAGTGGGGATAAGTGACCTGTTGGGGGGGGGCCAGTGAACAGTGGGGGGCAAGTGACCAGTGGGGGCCAATGACCAGTGGAGGCCAGTGACCAGTTGGGCCAGTGATCTATGGGGGCCAGTGACCAGTGGCAGCCAGTAAACAGTGGGGCCAGTCACCAGTGGGGACCTGCAGTGGCCAGTGAGGCCCAGTGACCAGTAGGGGGGGGGGCAGTAGCCAGTAGGTTCCAGTGACCAGTGGGGGCCAGCGACCAGTGAAGGTGCAGTTACCAATGTGGGCCAGTGACTAGGGGGGGCCAGTGACCAGTGAGGACAGTGACCAGATGGGCCAGTGACCAGCGAGGCCCAATGACCAGTGGGGCCAGTGAAAAGAGGGGCCAGTGACCAGTGGGGCCCAGTGATCAGTGGGGGGCCAGTGACCAGTCGGAGCCAATGCCCAGGTGGGGCCAGTGACCAGTGGGGCGCCAGTGACCAGTGGTAGCCAGTGGCCAGTGGGGCCAATGAACAGTGGACCCCAGTGACCAGAAGAAGGGCAGTGACCAGTGGGGGACAGTGACCAGTGAGGCCAGTGACCAGTTAGGGACAGTAAGCAGTGGGGGCCAGTGAACAGTGGGGCCAGTAACCAGTAGGGCCAGTGATCAGTGGGGGCCAGTAACCAGTGAGGCCAGTGACCAGTGGGGCCAGTGACCAGTGACCAGTGGGGCCAGTGACCAGTGGGGGGCCAGTGACCAGTGGGGGCCAGTGACCAGTAGGGCCAGTGACCAGAGGGGGGGCCAGAAAACTAGTGGGGCCAGTGACCTGTGGGGCCAGTGACCAGAAAGGACCAGTGATCAGTGGGACCAGTGATCAGTGGGGCCAGTGACCAGAGACGGAGCCAGTGACCAGAGGGGGGGCCAGTGACCAGTGGGGGCCAGTGACCAGTGGGGCCAGTGACCAGTGGGTCAGTGACCAGTGGGGTCAGTGACCTGAGTGGCCAGTGACCATTGGGGACAAGTGACCTGTGGGGGCCAGTGACCAGTGGGACCAGTGACCAGTGGGGGGCCAGTGACCAGTAGGGCGAGTGACCAGTGGAGTCAGTGACCATTGGGGACAAGTGACCAGTGGGGGCCAGTGCCCAATGGGGGACACTGACCAGTAGGGCCAGTGACCAGTAGGGCGAGTGACCAGTGGGGTCAGTGACCATGAGTGGGGTCAGTGACCAGTTTGGTCAGTGAACAGAGGGGACCAGTGACCAGTGGGGGGCCAGTGACCAGTGGGGGCCTGTGACCAGTGGGGCCAATGACCAGTGGGGGCCAGTGACCAGTGGGGGCCAGTGACCAGTGGGGCCAACGACCAGTGGGGGCCCGTGAGAAACGGGGCCAGTGATCAGTGGGGTCAGTGACCAGTGGGGATCAGTGACCAGTGGGGCCAGTGACAATTGAGGACAAGTGACCAGTGGGACCAGTGACCAGTGGGGGGCCAGTGACCAGTAGGGCGAGTGACCAGTGGAGTCAGTGACCATTGGGGACAAGTGACCAGTGGGGGCCAGTGCCCAATGGGGGACACTGACCAGTAGGGCCAGTGACCAGTAGGGCGAGTGACCAGTGGGGTCAGTGACCATGAGTGGGGTCAGTGACCAGTTTGGTCAGTGAACAGAGGGGACCAGTGACCAGTGGGGGGCCAGTGACCAGTGGGGGCCAGTGACCAGTGGGGGGCTAGTGCCCTGTTGGGGCCAGTGACCAGTGGGGGGCTAATGATCAATGGGGGCCAGTGATCCTTATGGCCCAGTGACCAGACGAGGCCAGTGACCAATGGGGCCCAGTGACAAGTTGGGGCCAGTGATCAATTGGGGCCAGTGACCAGTGGGGATAAGTGACCTGTTGGGGGGGGGGGGGGGCCAGTGAACAGTGGGGGCAAGTGACCAGTGGGGGCCAATGACCAGTGGAGGCCAGTGACCAGTTGGGCCAGTGACCTATGGGGGCCAGTGACCAGTGGCAGCCAGTAAACAGTGGGGCCAGTCACCAGTGGGGACCTGCAGTGGCCAGTGAGGCCCAGTGACCAGTAGGGGGGGGGCAGTAGCCAGTAGGTTCCAGTGACCAGTGGGGGCCAGCGACCAGTGAAGGTGCAGTTACCAATGTGGGCCAGTGACTAGGGGGGGCCAGTGACCAGTGAGGACAGTGACCAGATGGGCCAGTGACCAGCGAGGCCCAATGACCAGTGGGGCCAGTGAAAAGAGGGGCCAGTGACCAGTGGGGCCCAGTGATCAGTGGGGGGCCAGTGACCAGTCGGAGCCAATGCCCAGGTGGGGCCAGTGACCAGTGGGGCGCCAGTGACCAGTGGTAGCCAGTGGCCAGTGGGGCCAATGAACAGTGGACCCCAGTGACCAGAAGAAGGGCAGTGACCAGTGGGGGACAGTGACCAGTGAGGCCAGTGACCAGTTAGGGACAGTAAGCAGTGGGGGCCAGTGAACAGTGGGGCCAGTAACCAGTAGGGCCAGTGATCAGTGGGGGCCAGTAACCAGTGAGGCCAGTGACCAGTGGGGCCAGTGACCAGTTAGACCAGTGACCAGTGGGGCCAGTGACCAGTGGGGGGCCAGTGACCAGTGGGGGCCAGTGACCAGTAGGGCCAGTGACCAGAGGGGGGGCCAGAAAACTAGTGGGGCCAGTGACCTGTGGGGCCAGTGACCAGAAAGGACCAGTGATCAGTGGGACCAGTGATCAGTGGGGCCAGTGACCAGAGACGGAGCCAGTGACCAGAGGGGGGGCCAGTGACCAGTGGGGGCCAGTGACCAGTGGGGCCAGTGACCAGTGGGGTCAGTGACCAGTGGGGTCAGTGACCTGAGTGGCCAGTGACCATTGGGGACAAGTGACCTGTGGGGGCCAGTGACCAGTGGGACCAGTGACCAGTGGGGGGCCAGTGACCAGTAGGGCGAGTGACCAGTGGAGTCAGTGACCATTGGGGACAAGTGACCAGTGGGGGCCAGTGCCCAATGGGGGACACTGACCAGTAGGGCCAGTGACCAGTAGGGCGAGTGACCAGTGGGGTCAGTGACCATGAGTGGGGTCAGTGACCAGTTTGGTCAGTGAACAGAGGGGACCAGTGACCAGTGGGGGGCCAGTGACCAGTGGGGGCCACCCAGCAAACACAAATCATCTACACAACGTTCGCCTATCTCTTCCCATAGGTGTGGGGAATGATTTGCATTGAGAATGGTGCAGGAGAGCCTTTGAGAAACTTTTACTCAAAAAATCCAAACACAAAGGTTTAATTATAAATTGTTTTTCTACAATTATTTTCTTCCAAATGTAAAACAAATAGTTTTTACATGTTTAAATATAAAATTTATGGTGTTTTTTTGTAAAATTCATTAATAAATTGTGAATGATATATATTGGCTGAGTGAAACCTTTAAAATCCATTTAGTTATAATTTGAACAGAAAAAAGTATTTTTCCAAATTTTCTAAAAATCGCTCTTTTTAACACAATTTGACTCCTTATACATTCCACTAAACACTATATCATGTTTAAATATATAATTTATGTATTATTCTCTAAAATAATTTATATAAATTATATAAGGTGCTGGAAAGTGGTGTTAAAGATTCTGAAAACTTTTTGTTGTGTTAATATGTTCTTATTAACTATGTCTCAAGTTCACAGTTTATCAAACAAGAATATTAACATTCGTCAACTCTTAAAATCTTATATGTTATCTTGCTGGTGCAAAAAAGGGTGAATCTTTAGGAACAGCTATAGTATCTATATATCACAAATGGTGTTTTCCCTAACTCAAACAATGTAGGGTTTATTATTCTACACATATTTCTAATGACTCTTAGATCTTTACATTCTCTGAAGTATAATTGTGAAGGCTGTGTCCATCACTCTCAACACAGATTCTTAAACTCGTCTCTGCAGGTTCAACTATATAATTAGTTTCCATTTTGAATCTCCATGGACATTTGTATCCAAAATGAAACCAATGTGGTTTCCTTCAGCGCCTTCAGCCAGCACATTTGCTCATTCATCTCCACAGATTCCAACAAGGTAGGGGATTTACAGAAATTTGTATATTCATATTGTTATATATTAAAAATATGAATGCAGTTCAATATGATAAGACAAATACATGAGTTTATGATAAATTCGTTTTCTGTGATATACCATTGATATGCTCTTTTTTTCTTTAAACGGCAGACTAAACTAAAGTGCTCACATCAACAGATTTGATGTATAAATGGTCAACGCTCAACAGAGTTAGTATAAATGTATTAGTATAAATCTTACTTGTCTCATTGTTAATTCACATTCAATGTCAACTTGTGGTTGCATTGTACAAGGCCAACACAGATGATCGAAGGAAACTAACTCTGCTCTAGTTCCATGAAGTTGCTATTTGGTCTTTACTCAATGCATTGTACATGCATTGTACAAGGCCAACACAGATGATCGAAGGAAACTAACTCTGCTCTAGTTCCATGAAGTTGCTATTTGGTCTTTATTGAAATTTGACAAGGCAGAGTGGCCTGCAACAACTACACCATCTCCACATCTAGTTCATGCTCCAGACATAAATCATGACACTGGTCCTGTGTATCCTGCTGCTGACCCGTCAACACCTGGCCCGTCGGGTGTGAGGCGCCCTCTCTTCACGTCTACCCCTAGTGCTGAAGCTGAATCTGATGAAGATAATTCATATTCCACATTAGTGTTTGAAAACAATAGTGAGAGCGACGATTCAGACAGTAGTTTATTGCCAACCCAGAGACAACAGCGACGTGTTGTTATAGCAGAGACTCGCCTGAACTATAAATTGAAACATGAGCTGGTAAAAATCCCCAAACGTCGCAGGTGTGAAGTGTGTTCAAAGTCGGGTATCAGGAAGGAAACCGGTATAGCGTGCAAGACATGCGATGTTCCACTTTGCGTCATACCTTGTTACACCACTTATCACAGGAAAAGGGTGTATTGGGTGGACAAGAAATAACCACCTACATCAGCTTCACTCCACCTAGGAACATCTGTTGAGCAACTTCAGGAATCAGTACCTGAAGGAGGTGGAGTGGAGATAAAATGCTCAACTTATTTTACTACAATCGTCTTTGCTTTGGTAAGTACACATAATTGTCTTAGATTGTTTCAGTATTGTAGTCTATTTTCTTAGGAATATTTTGATACCTAAATGAGAACTGTAGCACGAAAACTAAAGTAAGTATACATGAAACAAGAGAAACTTTTTTGTGGGTGTTGCGGGTGTGAGTTGGAGTGTCAAGAGCGGGTTCCGGTTGTGTGTTTTCCGTCATCTCTACAGCTGTGAATTCCAAGGAATTGTATTTGATATGCATATGTCTGTGTAGGGAATTTTATTCCGAACACTATACAAAAAAAAACGGTGTGAAACAAGTATAAACTTGAAAAACATGAGCAAAGTAAAAACTTTTGACGCTCACGGGTACAAACACGCGTAAGATTTTATTCGCCGCAAATTTATTTGACGCTGTGTTGGCCAACTCTACCCATGTTCTTATAGAACTCTTATAGAGCGGGTCACCCGATACCATAATTAGACATTGATAGGCATATGTCTGGGTGGGGAATTTTATTGTGAGTTCAGTGATATCAAAATGAGCGCTGTAGGATGACTGTGAGGCTGGCAACAAACGAAAGAGTATGAACATTTACTTCCTGTTTGGGTGTCACCGCGAGTCATCTTCGTGTTTATTTACTTCGTGGTGGGATACCAAATGCTTCGGTGACATTTTATGCATATGATCTTGTAGAGAATTTTATTGCCAACGCATTGATACCAAAATGAAAAACGTAGCTCGAGAATTGAGGTTAGCAGCGTGAAAAGATTATAAACTTTTTTGTGTTTACGCTTGAGCACAACCCGCTTGTTTTTCCAGCTAGTGCCGCGCGCACTAAAGTGTGCATTATACACACCATAATGCACCAGTACACACAATAAGGTACCAGTACACACTATAAGGCACCAGTACACGCCATAAGGCACCAGAACACACACCATAAGGCACCAGAACACACCATAAGGCACCAGTACACACCATAAGGCACCAGTACACACCATAAGGCACCAGTACACACCATAAGGCACCAGTACACACCATACGGCACCAGTACACACCATAAGGCACCAGTACACACCATAAGGAACCAGTACACACTATAAGGCACCAGTATACACCATAAGGCACCAGTACACACCATAAGGCACCAGTACACACCATAAGGCACCAGACACACCATAAGGCACCAGTACACACCATAAAGCACCAGTACACACAATAAAGCCCCAGTACACACCATAAGGAACCAGTACACACCATAAGGCACCAGTATACACAATAAGGTACAAGTACACACCATAAGGCACCAGTACACACCATAATGCACCAGTACACACTATAAGGCACCAGTACATGCCATAATGCACCAGTACACACCATAAGGCACCAGTACACACCATAATGCACCAGTACACATCATATGGCACCAGTACACACCATAAGGCACCAGAACACACACCATAAGGCACCAGTACACACCATAATGCACCAGTACACACCATAATGCACCAGTACACACCATAATGCACCAGTACACACCATAAGGCACCAGTACACAATAAGGCACCAGTACACACAATAATGCACCAGTACACACCATAAGGCACCAGTACACTCCATACGGCACCAGTACGCACCATAAGGCACTAGAACACACCATAAGGCACCAGTACACACCATAAAGCACCAGTATACACCATAAGGCCCCAGTACACACCATAAGGTACGAGTACACACTATAAGGCACCAGTACACACCTACAGGTATTTGTTTCTGGTGTGGTGCTCATGGGATCTGTTACAACCTTCTAGGAAGCTTTTAGGGTCAGGATTGACATTACAGTGCAGCGTTTTATATATATAAAATACACATGAGAGTATGTGCAGGGACTTAATATCTAACATATTCAGAGATTTGAGTAAGGGGTCCATATATACTGCCCGGTTGCCTGAAATGCTATATGCCTACTATATTGGCTTTAGGTATTGTATGCACTAGCTCTATCTATAAATCCAACATTATGTTTGTAAATCAACTATGTATGTACTTTCCTGAATAAAATTGACTTTACTCTACACTTATATGCTCTGTGGATTTGTTATCCCCTATCGTTTGGGAGAAAAAAAATGACTAATACGTTCGGCGAATGACTTTGACTTCGTTCATGTCATCGTATTTTCCGTAATATATAAAGGTTATGACAATGCAATTATATTATTGTGTGCAAATAATTTGGAAATTTCATGTACCCTAAAAATAGTAAAATAAAGAATAAGAATAATTAAATAATTGTTGTAGTAAATTGTCACACGTTCATCATACGCAAACGAACACACAGTGTGGAGCGTCAGTAGACCAAGGTCCGCGCCATTTTAAAACACGGCTTCGAATGTAAGTAATGTTTTTCTCGTACTAACACTGTGTTATGCAATAGATTAGGTCTTGAATTCACAAATTTAGTTGTTACATCTGACAGAGTATGTTAGACGGTGTAATGCTGGTCCATGTTGACGTATTTGTGGGCTTGGTTGGTTTACATGTGATGGCACACAATATCGGCACCCCACAACATGCTGTTGAAGTTGGAATGCATGGCATAGGCTCCTCACACAATGTTCTTTATGTGGTCCTCAGGTGATAGTTTTCTATTTAGAACCACCCCTAGATCTCTTTCTTTATCAGAATTCCTTAAAGATTTCTCACATGGTTTTCCTAATGATAGATTGTGGGCTGTAAGGGACAGGTTTGATGTATGGATTAGTTGATAGAAGTTCCAGTCCACCTGTAGACAGGGATCTCACATCAGCTTGTATATTATACAAGGATAAGATTTGATAAATTCAGTTATTTGACTGAACACTGGCTCTAACCTAGCCTAGCCTATAGTCTAACCTAGCTCCATAACTAACAGCCATTAGCCGGCTCTGTTTAAATCAGAGATTTAAACATACATAGTCTAACCTAGCTCCATAACTAACAGCCATTAGCCATTAGCCATCCATGCACAGCCATCAGCCGGGCCATAGACCGGCTATTTTGCTTTTTTCCCAAGCCGGTCTATGTTTTTTTTCGATGCCTCAGTGGCCCATGCACAGGTCCGTTCAAGGGGATTAAATAGCCGTTCTATGGCCCCAGGGTTTGTATTTTATCAAACTCTTATTAGAATAATAGATCTCGTAATAATTTTGCAAAAATAGTGGCATTTACTATTTTAAAAAGCTCGGGTGCAGGGGGGGGGGGTTGTGTAAAAGCCTGGTTTGTGCCTCGGAGAGGCTATGGGATCCAGTAAGATCGTCCTTCCTTTCCTCCCTAGAATCTGGATGTAGCAGGTGCTCAATTGTCAAAAGTGAAAAATTGGTTTTGTCTTCCGAATGCACCATATCTGTAATTTTTCTAATAATCTTTTAAAAATAGTAAATGCCATTATTTTTGCAAAATTATTACGAGATCTATTATACTAATAAGGGTTTGATAAAATACAGTAGACTGCCTACTGGATAATAGTTCCAGTCCACCTGTAGACAGGGATCTCACATCAGCTTGTATATTATACAAGGATAAGATTTGATAAATTCAGTTATTTGACTGAACACTGGCTCTGTTTAAATCAGAGATTTAAACATACATAGTCTAACCTAGCTCCATAACTAACAGCCATTAGCCATCCATGCACAGCCATCAGCCGGGCCATAGACCGGCTATTTTGCTTTTTTCCCAAGCCGGTCTATGTTTTTTTTCGATGCCTCAGTGGCCCATGCACAGGTCCGTTCAAGGGGATTAAATAGCCGTTCTATGGCCCCAGGGTTTGTATTTTATCAAACTCTTATTAGAATAATAGATCTCGTAATAATTTTGCAAAAATAGTGGCATTTACTATTTTAAAAAGCTCGGGTGCAGGGGGGGGGGGTTGTGTAAAAGCCTGGTTTGTGCCTCGGAGAGGCTATGGGATCCAGTAAGATCGTCCTTCCTTTCCTCCCTAGAATCTGGATGTAGCAGGTGCTCAATTGTCAAAAGTGAAAAATTGGTTTTGTCTTCCGAATGCACCATATCTGTAATTTTTCTAATAATCTTTTAAAAATAGTAAATGCCATTATTTTTGCAAAATTATTACGAGATCTATTATACTAATAAGGGTTTGATAAAATACAGTAGACTGCCTACTGGATAATAGTTCCAGTCCACCTGTAGACAGGGATCTCACATCAGCTTGTATATTATACAAGGATAAGATTTGATAAATTCAGTTATTTGACTGAACACTGGCTCTGTTTAAATCAGAGATTTAAACATACATAGTCTAACCTAGCTCCATAACTAACAGCCATTAGCCATTAGCCATCCATGCACAGCCATCAGCCGGGCCATAGACCGGCTATTTTGCTTTTTTCCCAAGCCGGTCTATGTTTTTTTTCGATGCCTCAGTGGCCCATGCACAGGTCCGTTCAAGGGGATTAAATAGCCGTTCTATGGCCCCAGGGTTTGTATTTTATCAAACTCTTATTAGAATAATAGATCTCGTAATAATTTTGCAAAAATAGTGGCATTTACTATTTTAAAAAGCTCGGGTGCAGGGGGGGGGGGTTGTGTAAAAGCCTGGTTTGTGCCTCGGAGAGGCTATGGGATCCAGTAAGATCGTCCTTCCTTTCCTCCCTAGAATCTGGATGTAGCAGGTGCTCAATTGTCAAAAGTGAAAAATTGGTTTTGTCTTCCGAATGCACCATATCTGTAATTTTTCTAATAATCTTTTAAAAATAGTAAATGCCACTATTTTTGCAAAATTATTACGAGATCTATTATTCTAATAAGAGTTTGATAAAATACAGTAGACTGCCTACTGGTTTTACCTGTAATAAGGTTTGATACAGATGATTATCCGTTCCAGGGGATTAAATAGCCGTTCTATGGCCCCAGGGTTTTCTCAAATTTTCTTTCATAGCCGGTCTATGGCCCCTGGGTTTTACGAACTTTTTTTCCCAAGCCGGTCTATGGCCCCTGGGTTTTACGAACTTTTTTTCCCAAGCCGGTCTATGGCGTGTATGTTAAATAAACCAAATTTTTCACTTTTGACAATTGAGCACCTGCTACATCCAGATTCTAGGGAGGAAAGGAATATAATATAATATCTAATATATCTATCTGTGTGAAATAGATTAAATCCATTTATTTGATATTCAGCTAATAGTTCTGTATTTTCTACATTCATCCATGTTTTGGTAAGTGCAATAATATGTATTGTTTCATTGCAGATTAGAGATTCAAGATAGTTCTAGATTTCCGAAGTACTGAAACGCGCGCCATACAGGCTTGGTGGATCTAGGTGCAAGGTAAAATTATTTACATTTACTTGTTTTGTATTTATATGCATATATGCATTTATATGCATTATTCTATAGAATAATAGATCTCGTAATAATTTTGCAAAAGTAGTGGCATTTACTATTTTTAAAAGATTATTAAAAAATTTACTGATATGGTGCATTCGGAAGACAAACCCAATTTTTCACTTTTGACAATTGAGCTCGGGTGCAGGGGGGGGGGGTGGGTTGTGTAAAAGCCTGGTTTGTGCCTTGGAGAGGCTATGGGATCCAGTAAGATCGTCCTTCCTTTCCTCCCTAGAATCTGGATGTAGCAGGTGCTCAATTGTCAAAAGTGAAATTTGAGGATTTGAACCTGCGTCCGGGAGCATCCCAGACACTGCCTAAATCGACTGAGCTACAACAGGGTAAAAGGATCCAGGAAGTTCAGTAGAAGTTTGGTTTCAACCCTTTTACCCTGTCGTAGCTCAGTCGATTAAGGCAGTGTCTGGGATGCTCCCAGACACAGGTTTGAATCCTCATCACGGCCCTTGTGGATTTGTTCATTTGATGCATCACGTTATTGTGATCTGTGTGTGATGATGTAAGGGCGAAGAGGGAGAACGGCCTGTTGACATAGCTCGGGTGCAGGGGGGGGGTTGTGTAAAAGCCTGGTTTGTGCCTCGGAGAGGCTATGGGATCCAGTAAGTTCAGTAGAACTTCGGTTTCAACCCTTTTACCCTGTTGTAGCTCAGTCGATTAAGGCAGTGTCTGGGATGCTCCCGGACGCAGGTTCGAATCCTCGTCACGGCCCTTGTGGATTTGTTCATTTGATGCATCACGTTATTGTGATCTGTGTGTGTAATTCTTCACTTGCTACAGCAACAGGAATGTGTGTGTATGTATTTGTGTTGTTGAATATGACCGAAAGTGTAAGATTAATGATTCTAACACAAATCGTCTGAATATTTGTTTTTCTTCACTGTCGAGAGTAGTTAAAAAAATTTACTCGAGTTTATTTTCACACTTTATTTATGGTCCTTAAGTCCCTCTCCTTAATGCTGCTGCTGTTTCTCGCATCTTTGCATCGCTTGTATGTTTGGGGGTTTGGCCTCTTGCTATATATTGATTCCATTTGTGTGTGTTTGGGTCTCAGGCCCTCTCGCAATTTCTGTTGAACAAACCCCTTTTCCTAGTTCTGCATCTCTCCTTTGGTACAAATTTTGTTGTGCTTTTATCATATATTTCACAAAACTTGACATACATTTCATTTACTTCATGTCCTATCAGCAAGTGTTTGTCAAATTCTTTAAGGAAAGTTTATCATCCTGATTGCAGATCTCTAGCGCTATTATGTCAACTTCTTGTGGATTCGCAATCATTATTTAATTTACCTTTAGGTGTTCTTTCACCAGCACAGCAACACTGTACCTCTCCCAACCAGTTTAAGATAAAAACTAAGTACTAACTAATTAACTCAATGTAACCTACCTTACCCCCAAAATGTCAACCCATGTCTTCTATTTTAAACAATGCTGTTTTGTTGACCAAATTGTATTTTTGTTTTTTTCTGCAATGTTTTCCCCCCCCCCCCACCACTCTACCACCACATTGAGTTTAGTAGCTCTGTGCACGTCAGGTGCTGTTTAATATACAGACCTACTCCTCCATTTGACCTAGTTTCTCTATCACATCTATATCACTTTGTGCTTTAGCCCTGGTGGAGCTTGGTCCACCAGGCTGTTGTTTGGAGTGGCCCGCAGATCCACATACAGTCTGCATATGATATACAGTCTGTTGATCAATTAAACTACAGTAGTTAGTTTTTATCATCCGAATGCACCAATATGTGTTCATTCTTCCCAGATGAAGGAACTAGGTAATATTCATCATCTGAATGCACCATCTGAAGCTTTAACACACTCATGATACACGAGAGGTTTAAAACTTTTAAAACTTTTTGACCTATGTATTTAAAAGCAATTCTAAAGTTAAAAAGTGTAGCATAGGCCCCTCGCAGAATGTTCTTAATATGATCCTCAGGTTATAGTTTTCTATCTAAAACCACCCCTAGATCTCTTTCTTGATCAGAATTCTTTATAGATCTCTGTGGCTCG